>NC_046621.1:4482548-4783838 GCF_900324465.2 Anabas testudineus | reverse complement strand
CTGCCATGTTACTGATCATCAGAAGATGGAAGTAGAAAAAATTTTAATTGGTGCTGTAAAGGTTAAAACATGTCTAAAGGTGTCACTGTTACAGAAAAAGGAGCTAATCATTACATTTCAGTGTTCTTGTTCATGTAAGTCATGTCTATTTTAATTAGCCAGGCTTGTCCCCTAATGTAACGTTATCTTAAAGATTGTACTCGTTAAATGATGATTATTTTATAAGTTTTGCATTATATCAGGGAGATATGTTTGTAAGGGAGATAATAATTTATTTGTTTATCATTTATTGTCTGTGCTTCTCAGCTGGAGTCACGCCTCCTTTTCTGACTCAAACAAACATGGCGGCCGCAGGTAAACAAGACTGGACGGTAACTTGGAGTATTATTTCCTTAAAATGGATAAAAGAGTGTTTGGGGATTCCTAAAATACCTTCACAACAGCAGTAAGTGTTGTTAAACGAGCCTGTGGGATTTTAAAACTGCGTCCGTTCTTTTATCTTTTAGAGAAATAGTGCTGTTACCTGAATAGACGAAGGTGATTTAACGCTGACGTCAATCAGCGGACAGGTGTAGTTCTCTTAGCACTTAGACAATCTTATTTTACTTATTTTACTTATTTTACTTATTTTACTTATTTTACTGATTTTTACTTATATTTAAATTATATTTTATTTTGTCCATCAAAATAACAAAAATTAAATTACAATAAAGTAATGCGGGTACGATTGGCGTTTAAAATGACCTAAATAAAGAATTGCTTTTGCATAACTTGCAACACATGGGTGTCTATTTTGTAAAACAGACCCCTCCTGCAAAAGTGTACCCCCAATGTCAACAGTAAAGAGGTGACTCGGGATGCTGGCCTTGTGGACAGAGTTTGAACAAAGAGCAAAGAAAAAGCCAAGTGGCCAATAAATAGAAAAAACTAAGATAGGGAACAAGGACATAGACTGGGGGGAAAAAAAGTGTTATGGGCAGATGAATCCAAGTTTGAGGTGTTCAGATCAAAAACAACATTGGTGAGAGGCAGACTTGAGCCTCTCATGTTGGTTTAAGTTGACGGTAAGAGAGTAGCAGATGTTGCCTTAAGCTCCAGCAACATTCACTGGGTTGAAAGTTTCATGCAAAACTTTGCTGCACAGATTTAAGTATTTTGTGCAACAGCTGAAGTGGATCATTTGAATACAAGTTGAGCAGTGAACTTATAATTTGAATGGGCTTTTTAAATCTTAAAATAGAAAGTTTGCAGTTTGTTTTCATTGTCATAGAACACCAGAAAAAAGAGCATTATCCTCATTGTGTCATGCAGCCAAACACTTCGTCTCGTGGAGTTTAATTGTCTTCCCTCGTAAAGCCTCACAGCTAGGAAAATGAGTATGCTGCTGTGGGGAAAAATCCAGCCTACTACCTCAGATAATAGTGCCTGCCAAATATTGATCGACGATAGAAGCTACCTGTCATAAGCCTGATCAATAAATCATCAAGGCCATAAACAAACCAGATAATTTCTATCACGTCAGCAAGTCAACCTTGGGTTTGTCTGTAAGCTGAAAGAAGAGAAATGTAGTGTACTGTTGTTTTTAGTACACGATCTTCTCCGTGACTTGTGAGTCTTGTTTTTGGTCCCTCTTTTCTGTTGTAGTAGATTCTGAAAGGCTTTGTGGTTAAGAGATTTGCACTGTGACTGTAGAACATTGAGTCTCACCCGTTTGTTTATTGAGGCAAACGAAGCCATGCATGCTTGCCAAGCAAAACTGCATCTGTCAACAGACGTTTTATGTCATTCGCTCTTGCCTTCTTTCTTGCTCTCCTCTATCTCATTTTATAGCTTGTGCATAATTTAATAAACACCTGGATTAAATACCTGTCGCTAAAGTAGCTCTGCTAAATGGGAAACCGTGCGACTGACCTGCTCCTGTCCACGGCGTGACTATAAGCTGATCAGAGAGAGATGCAGTCGCTGTTTCCGTGTGTGTTTATGCATTAATGTGGCTGTGCTCTTGTGACTTACTCTCTAATGTCGTGATGATGAGGCTACCTGGGATATGATGCAGTCGCTAAGAGAAAACGATCAAAGAGACACAACTGACAGCTTTGTGACAACTTTAAAATTTTGCACGCTCATGCTCGGTGTACACGAGATCTAATTCTGCAACACTGTCATTGGGATAATTAAAAAATACATGACAGAAAATGTCAGTGCATTATATGAATAATATACTCCTCAGTGGTTTGGATATTCGTTGTAAAACTCTGCATAATTGAAGAGATTCAGAATGAATCCTGCATTTTCTATTCTGTTTTCCAGTATTCTGAGAACAGAGATGAAAACATCCATTTTCAAAGCTAGTGGAAGCACAAACACTTCAGAATGAACTGTGTCTTTTATGAAATATACGTTTCAGTGTTTTCTCAGCTGCTGTTAATTAAGTATGGATATACAGTACGCATAGTGTGGTTTGTTCATATGATAAGGGCTGCAGCACCATGTAGGAATTGGGATGCTCTGTATGGGCAGCGAGGTACCTTTTGTAACGGCACACTCTGACCCACATACTCCACTCAGTAGCCTCTAGCTTAACCACACATACAACACTAAATGCAACTCACAAGAGATGCCCCAGTAGGTGATCTAGATCTTCACAGAAATACTGTAGTGGATGTGTAAGAGTTTAGCCAGCAGAAATGTATTTTCTTACTGCACACAGTGTGAAGAGAGAATACCTGAGACTGTTTTTTTTAAAATAACTTTGTAATGAAACTCTTGGATTATGATCTGTGTTGATTGACGTCTCTGTAACAGTAGTCCATGTGTGAAAACTGATGGATTGCATTTCCTGTGTGAAAAAGCATATGTATTGGTTTTCTGAGATTTGTCACCTCATCGTTGGAGATGCAGGAGAATCCAATTTATGTCTGTCTCAGTTGTTTTATATTTATCCCATCTTCATCTGACATCCGAGTGTGTGGAAGTCATTACCTTCTGCTGGCATTTCTAATCAAAAAACGTGTTTTTTGCGTTTGCTGAGCAAAACCGTTATTTGCATGGGTTAAAAACATTTCTGTTTTCTCGTAGAACTCTCTTCCTCTCTCTACCTCCACAAGTGATCTTGTTTTTGCCCCTGTTCTCTCTAGATGTACAGCGCCCGTCGAGGCACTGGCTATCACGTGGTCACTCCTGTGAAGAGCAAACTGTGTGGAACCCAAAGTACTGTGTGGTTGCTGACTGCCAGATGCTGCTTCTCAATGAGGAGGAGGTGGTGAGAGTACACAGTACATTCTCTTGTCTGTCATGTTCCTCTGCGTCTTCATTGTGCTTCTTGTCTGCTTATGTTAATTTTTGTCTTCTTCTTGCAAATTCATTTTTAACTGCTTCTTGTTGCTCTTTTCCAACAACCTATTACTTCATATACAGCAGATTTTAGAACTAATCTTCTAACTCGTTAATAATGTCTCTTCTCACGTCATTAAGTGTAAACTGGGTTTCAGCCAAAGCCTTTTCCTCTACTCACTGCTGGTGTGCTATTATAGGGCCTTTAATTTATCTGGTGTGTTTACTCTATAAGAACAGTAACAACAGCATCAGCAATGATTAATGAATGAATCGTCTCTTGTGTGAGAATTCATTCTACATGTAAATTTACCCCTCAGTGGAGACCACAGGTACCCAGGTCATTCAGGGCAAGCTGAGTCTGGCTCTCACCACCTCTCTTGCTTTAGTTAGTGTCACCCTTGATTATGTGAGTTTTTTTCTGAAATTAAAGATCCTGTTAGGAATAAATGAGGAGTCTCCAGGGTAATCTAAATTACATTGTTCTGTCTGCAGTATTTTGCCTTTGTTTTGTGTGAGCTAATACATGTCTTGCACCAACGCAGGGGTTTTTCTGGTTAAGTAATCTTCTCTAGATTGTTACTATAATGTGTTGGGGACAAAGGCATACTGTTGTTGTCAGTATCATAATTCTTTCTGATCCACATGATATTTTCTTATATACATTATACACAAATACAAGCTCTTGTATCGTAAAGTGCTGCACAGTGGTTTTGGTCTAATAAATTCTAACGCACTGGAACTCAAACTGGATTTCATGTTTTGTATTTAGTCATCTCATTGGTGCCTAAAGCACTAAACGCCCACCAACTCAGCTTCCTCCATCTGAATACTTCACAACAGAAATAATCTCAAGGCACTTTACAGTGTTTAAGTATTAAGACCTTACGAAATATAACTGTATAGAAATCCCAACAACTCCACTTGAGCAGCACTATGAGACAGTGGAGAGGAAAAACTCCCTTTAGAGGAAGAAACCTCCAGCAGAACCAGGCTCAGGCTGGGCGGCCATCTGCCTCGACCCTGGAGTGAGTGGAAAGAGGAGAGAGCAGGCAACAAATGGAAAACACTGGGCAGGTTGGTAGGGCCAGTAACTGCACTCTGGAGATATAGTACAGAGAGGGGGAAGCACAACTACAGGAGAGAGAAAAGACAAAGTTAATGACCTGCAGTGGTAGCATTTGAATGGATAGAGGAGAAAGGAGAGAAGAGAGGAGCTCAGTGTATCAGTAGAAGTCCCCTAGCAAACTAATCTATAGCAGCATAACTAAGAGATGGTCCAGAGTCACCTGAGCCATCTCTAACTACAAGCTTTATAAAAAATAAAAGTTTTAAGTCTAGTCTTAAATGTAGAGAGGGTGTCTGCCTCCCGAACCTCAACTGGGAGCTTGATAGCTAAAGGCTATTCCTCCCATTCTACATTTAGAAACTCTAGGAACCACAGGTAGACCTGCACTCTGAGAACAAAGTGTTTTAAACTCTATTCTGGATTTTCTTTCTTAGTGAATTACAATAGTCCAATGTGGAAGTTTTTCAGCATCACTTTGAGAAGGCAATTCTAGAGATTTCTTTTATGTATGAAATAAAGGAGAAATCGTGGTCAAAGATAACTCGGAGATTCCTCACACTACAACTAGAGGCCAATGTTATGTCATCTAGGTTAAGAATATGATTAGACATCATGTCTCTGAGGTTTTTAGGACCAAACAATATATCCTCTGTCTTCTGGTTTCATTAATTAATATAGCTGCATAGCAATGAAAAGTATAGAGTGTTTCCTAATAATATTGCCTAAGGGGGGAGATATATAGAGTGAAAAGATCAGCCCAAGCAGAGAACCCTGTGGAACTCTGTAACTTACTGCTGTGTTCATGGAGGCCTCATCATTAACATGCACATACTGGAATCTATCTGATAGATACGATTAAAACCAGCCTAGTGCCCAGTAGCAGTTTTGCTAGAGAATCTGTTTACACAACTACTGAATGCAGCGTCGGTCTCTTTCTGCATAAAGCTACTATAAGAGCTTTAAAAAAAGACACTGGTGTCAAAAAGGCAACTTAAGAAATAAAGTCTGCACTTCATAACAGTCAAGGTGATCCTGCTTCTTGACTTTTTTTTTCTTGCCTGCTATTTACTATTATATTTAAAATTTGAATTTCACTCTGTTGTCACAAAATAGGCATACACAGAACATAATGTGATGCTCATTATAACTTCTGACCTTCAATGTGAATCATTATTTGCATTATTTGGTCTACTTGATATTTTTTGTACCTTAATGCCTATGCACAACCATCATATCCTAGTTTGACTCCAGATGGCTTTTAAATCCTGTATGCACTATATATGTCATAACTAAACATTTGTCAATTAAGACATTTTCTAATCCCACATATTCAAAAATAACATCATTTCTGAATATATGAGATTTAGAAATATTACAGTGTGACCTTTATGTAAATAGTTGATCTCACTAGTCAAACAGCACTGCTTCAAAGTCACAAAACCACTTGCACAAGGCATAATTATTGGACTTGCCAGACCTTTTTCCATACCAGTGTAATGCCTAAACACAGGATAAAAGCATGGCTTCAGTTTTCCTTTGTCTGCAATTACTGAGGTAAGGCATGTTGAAATAGAACAATAATTGCAGGGAGGAATTATTTCAATTGACCCATTGGCAGCCTTTCCACTACAGGGCTTTTTGTTTTAACTACAACAAATGACAGCAGCATTTAAATGGATCCATCTGGAGACCTAGACTATGAAAGGTCATTGCTAGATTTCTGTTACATCAGAAAACTGTAGATCAAAACGATGATACATTTTCGTAATGTTTACTCCAAATAAAGGTGGGATGACATGCTTTAGACAGCACAGCAAGCTTTATTATTTGAGCTTGTAGCGGACCTTGACTTTGTACTTGATAAGCTGCTCTGCCTACAACTTGGCCTGTCAGTAAATTTTGTGTCACAGGAGTAAGTTTACATAATTTACTATGCTAAATACACTCACTATTAACAAACCTGTAAATGATGCAGGATTCACATTTGCACATTCCCCTTAAGCAGATCTATGAGCTACAGTATAACCTGACACAGCTTTTCATAGCCTGTCAATCAAGATGTGGATCAGGTTGGTATTTTATTTGATTTTATTATAGGGTATCATCCCATATAGTTTGCCACAACTCTGTTAGTGCTCAGAAGAAGGGCTGACAGGCACATGTAATCCAATATTTATGTTTAAGCCAGAAAAAATGAAGAGGTAAAATATTCTCCTGCTAAGTCAACACAGATTAGCTTCTTGTTGTCTGATGCTGTAAAACTTGACCAGTGTGAATTATACTGTACTGTCTGCTGTTCTGTTTTTATATAGTTTATTACCAAGCAGGTCAGCAGTCAACTGATGCTGCCCCTGTGTTTACTGCTGATTATAGAGGCACAAACTGTGAGAGAGTGGCCGCCCCAATACTGTTCTTGTTCTCTCTTAAATCCTGTCTCTGTCCTTTCTCATCGAGTTACTGGCTTAGGACAGAGTATTGTTGCCTGTCAGTCACCAACGCAGGCAGCAGGTGAGGGAGAGTTGTGGAAGCTGCTCAGCAGGTTGCAGGAACTGTGTGGTGGTTGGGAAATCCACAGGAGAGCGACGGAGGCTTGTGTCTCGCAATTAGAACTCTTAGTCATAGTTTGAAATTTGATGGTAGAAGCAAAACATTAAATGTTTAAATAAGTAAAATATTAAAAATGGGAGGGGCGAGAGGGCAACAGGGCAGATGCTTGAGCACCACCTGTCGTCTGTGCACGTACCTGAGCCATGCCCTAATTTTAATTGGAGCATTGAATGCAGACGTGTTTGTAGATGAGAGGTTGAATTAATGGATTACAAAATGATTCATTAGTATGATTACCCACATATTATGCTGTAATTTCTACTTGAGGCTAGCGCCTAGTCTTTACAGTACAGCATTGCATACGACATGCCCTTCTTATTGCAAATTGTTGCAGTGAGGCTCAAGTTACAGCTCCTCTTGCTTAGTCATTACGGCTCAGACCACCAGACATTGTCTTTACGTCAGAGACGGTGTCAGCCAGAGCTGTCCTTAAATCCAGGACCCATGAGGCAAGTAAAGAGATGACTTGCAGTGAGTATCAGAGAAAGACAGTGATAAACAGACGGACAAGGGAACAGAGGGGCCGAGAAACGAGACAGACAGGCTGCTTCATTGAGTTGAGAGGTGTGAGGATGTTCGATAAGCCATTATCACTCCTCTTGGAGGACATCAGGCCCTTTTCCTTGTTCTTCCACTCACCACTTTCTCACCACGACCATCCATCCTTCTTCCTTTGTCTGTTTTATCTTTTGGTATGCATGTATAGGGAGATATGGTCTGACACAGATTGATCTGCTGCTAATGTCTGTTTTGTTTTAATCTAATGACTCCTCATTTATCTGAGCCAGTATGGCTTGTGTGCCAGTGGCCAAACACAACACAAATGTGGTGACTTGAATAACCACGACAAGAGGTAGATAAGGACTGCTGTGACCATTGTACTTGATGTGCATTTCATACATTTTTTACAACCACCATTTTTCTTTGTGTCAGCTTTCATTCTTCTTGTGTACACTATCTACTCTACGTGCCTACTTTGCATCTGTGCCTTTTGTTTAATGTATTCTGCCTTTTATTTTCCTGAATGTCTTGCTTTGTGCCTCCGTCTCCTCCTTTCTCTCTTTTTCAGCAGATCTTGTTCTCTGTTTTTGCAGGAGAGACGCTCTGCGTCACGCAAAGTCCATCTTCTGCGGCGCACCATCAGCGTTCCGGTGGAAACACAGTTTCCAGAATTTCACAGCCAGCTGTCCACCGAGAGCGGTGAGTAGCCTGAGGACACACCTTTGCAGTGATCAGGTTTCCTCAGTACTTCCATACACACATGGCATGGAAATACTTTAAATATGTGTATGGACATATAAAACCAGAATTTATTATTTAGATTGTGGATACTAAAAAGAAGTGAATGCTTTTTTTATTGATTGGTTCCAGTTTTTACCTTTTCCTACAAATCATTTATGTCCGAATTTGCTAAATATCATAAAACTCATTAAGTCAATTGTAAACACTAATCTACAGATGTAATTCTGTATAAAGTTCAAACGTCCAGAAGCACTTTTCTTCATCCTCAGCGACACAATCAGTGGCACACTTAAACATGCCAGGAAGGTTTGCATTGCTCACATGCTTCAGTGAAATCACTGATACTCTTTCATTCTTCTTCATATCCACTAGATGGAGTCGTTGCTTCTTCATAGCACTTCACTGCACTCCTATTGCTTCATTCTAACCAACCCATAAGACTATAGGTGTCACTTTGGACTTTCCTCAGTAGCTTTTCTGAATATTTCAGTATATTTAATTTTGTGTTTAGACACAAACTGAGCACCTCATTGAAAACGGTGGGTCCGGTGGTCTCTGAGATCGGACATTCAGGAATTTGTATCCCACGGCTACTGTTGCTGTGGTGTTGCCTGGCATGCAGCTTAACACGACTTACTTTGAAATCGGAGTTCACGTTGTGTTTTACATCTGTTTCCCAGCATGTGAGTCAGTGAGTTTGTAGCTGGGTACAGTGGCATCTGTAGGTTTACCAACCATTGACCATTAGAGGGAGCCTTTTATTTGAGAATTAACAATCTTACATTCATAGTCATACTTTATTTGAACAGTTGGCTCTTTTTCTAATGCTCTTTATCTCCCAAGTGAGGTTGCATACTTAGTGATAGTATGATGAGGCCTTGATATCGACACGGATAAAGGTGTCCTTCTGTCTCCTGAACATTACGGCTGTTACCCAGCATACTCTGCATAGCACATATTTGGAATTAACAATGTAGAAACTGTTTTTGCCATAGTTGTCGAGTGCTAAATCCTTACCACAACATCCAGAAGAATAGAAGAATTTAAAATGTGTGTCCCATTTTGTAACGTACATGTATATTCACTGATGCAAGTGACGACATGGTGATGATTCAAAGAGCATAAGATGCAGACAATTAAATAAACACAGTCTGACAGCTTCTTCACTAATTACAGAGTATCTTTGGAACTTTTCCATAATTATGTAAGATCATTTCTGCAATGCAGATTCAGATTTTATAGTTAAGCTACACTATTTTGCATGTTAGGTAGAATATATTTCAGTATATTACTGTAGTAGTTTTCGTGTCTGTCATATTAAGCCATCATGTCAACATTTCATACTGCGCTAACATCATAGAGCCCATGCTACCTTTAAACCTGATCATGGTTTACTGTAACTCTTAATTTCACCAAATGTGAAGTGAAGTGCTAAGAGAAGTAGGCCAGACTAAGAATAAAAGAGCTTCACTAAAACATGCTTAATGTGCTCACTTACAAAATAAACTTCACACAAATAAAAACGAGTGCTACTTTGATAACAGCATATACCTATTAACAGTAATGTGTGTTTAGTTTGGTCTGCAATGCTCCATTGAACCTGTTTTCAGATCATGCTCCACATCACCACACTACAAACACTCACATGGTCTATGTTTTACTAAATAATTCATTGGCATAGGCCTCACCTGCTCTTGTCCTTGTGTGACACAGACTCCAAATAAGCAGTGTGATGAATAAAAACTACAAGTAGATGAATAGGAATCCATAACAAATCACAGAGTGCTCTCATGTTGTCTCATCCTCCGACTGAATAGCGAGTGGCTGCCTCCTCTCTTCTTTTGAAGTTGTCGAGGTTTTGGCACAAACGTACTAGAGATGGAGAGGGCTGTTGCGCTCCCACCAGAACAACTGAGCTTAATTTTACTGAAGTTGTGCGTTTTATTTATTTATTTTTTTCTGGATGCAGCTTTGGAAAAGTTGTCAACTCTTGGTTCTTTAAAGATACCGGGGCATATGCTGCCCTACTTTCCATTTTTACTTTATAAATATTTTCACTGAAGCTAAACATTTTTAAATGGGATTAAATAAAACTGGATAACTGACCAAAGGCTGCTAAATGATTTTGACACATCTTGTCACCCACATACTGCTTCCGATGTATTTAAAGTATCTCAACATTTTCTGTAACGTTTAATTTAACAAAGTCCTGCTTGCCTTAATCTCTGTCCTTGTAGTTAAGAATTACAGTTATCTACAAATTGCCAGAATTATATTTGTCATTCTAGTCGACCACTAAATAATGGATTGTTTTGATCTTGTCAACAGCTTGTCTTACAGTTTTAATACAGATGAACTCGAATATTAGACACAATAACATGATCAAGAACCCGAAACAGATAATGATGAGGTAAAGGTCGACTGGGCTGCATCGGGCCCCATTATGCAGCTGACAGGACAGGGAAAACCACTTTAAGGGAGTGCAGGTGGCCTACGAGGTGCAATACATGATGCAGAACCCCATCAGCTGATAATTTAACAGCAGCAGTTGGTGTAAATGCTGTGGTAGCACTTCTCATTGCTGGGATAGACATTCAATATGGTAAATTCCCAGAAGGTCAAAGTTATTTTGCTAGTCTCTGTAAGCAACATACTTTAAACAGCTATTAAGAAGTTCAGTTAAGTTAAGCTTTTTAGTACTCTGGCATTTTCAAGCTAGACTACACATTTATATGTTTTTATATATAATGAAAATAATTCATAATGGTTAATGTTAACTTGATGCACGAGCTGTCAAGTGTTGGCAAAAGCAGTGTGCAACATATGCTGTTTGGTGTGTCAAGTTGAAACAACAGTAGAAGTCATTAACCACTGGGTCTAGTTGGGTTTTCAAGTCCACTTGTTGTTAACATCCAGGCTGCAGAACTTGACAGTATGAGTTCAGAAATTCTTCAGGCATGTTAATGTTCTCCAAACTGATCTTACAGTTTATGATGAGTAAAAAATTTGCTGAGCGTGTAAAATTGATCAAAGTGGAAACATTAAGAACTGCCACAACCCCCTCCACCCATCTCTCCCTCTCTCTCCCCCTCTCCACCACCACAACATGGAAACCGCTTCTCTCTCTCCTCCCTCCCATTCCCAGTGCTCCATTATACTCCCTCCCTCACTCTCTCTCTTTCTCTCCTCATTCTCCAGAGAGGGGTTCAGTCAGACAGATGTAACACAGCGGTAGAAGCCTGAGCTGAGCTGGCAGGCTGCAGGGGCCAGACCAGAGCCAGCAGCTCTGAACAGCAGAGAACAGCGGCGGCGGAGGAGATAAAACAGTAGTTGTAGCACTTTTGGTAGTTACAGTTGAGTTGTAGAGCTGACTTTGCCCGTAGGACATGGGAGTGTTTTTCTGGGCACTCATCGCACTGTGAACTTAACATGGACCCTGACACCAGCAACCATCCAGAGGCGCAGCATGGTGAGTGACATTTGAAGCACCGGGGTGGGAGGTCTGATGAGAAATGATGAGTGACCCATGGAAAAAGTTGACGAGTGTGTTAGTGACCAGAGAAGTTGGTTTCCTGTTAGCTTGCTATTATGACTAGGCTCTCCATTTGGCTCTTAAGCTGTTGACTAGGGCCTCTGTTGTCAGATGAATAGGACTTCAGTCTGTTCTGTTGGGTAGGGGGTTACGGGGTGTTACATGGCAACGTGATGACATCAGCAGTCTGCTAAATACATTTTTGCTTTAATGACCTTCATCATTACTTTAACAGGGGTTTAGAGTTCTTGGCTTAAGAGCTAAGAAAGTAAAAAATAGTTATGTTGAATGATGTCTCTCTGGAATTTACCTCGTCTTCAATTTCAAGCTGCTTTGGTGTGAGCTTTTTGGTGCAGGAACCTCTCTGTTTGAGTGGAATAATTAATAGTGGCATATTTGAGGGCCGTGGGTGTACCATTCCTGTGCAAAAGCAGCAACATAATTTGATGGTTATGTGAATCTGTATATTTGTATGCCGTGTAGTGGTTGCAGCATGTGGGTGTTTGTGTTAGAGACACGGCGGGGCACAAAAGAATGAAAGTGGGAGCGAAAGGGAAAGAGCAGGGTAGAGACAGAATGAGAGAGTTATGTATACAAATAAATCCAGGGGGATCTAGACTGCACTGTAGGCCAGCGAGAGTGCTCACTGTCTCTTCTCCTTTTATTTTCCGCTGCCTCTTTTTTCTTTTTTCCAAATGTTACAGCCTAAACTATACGGTTAAAAGGCAGAAAAAAAATGGTGTATTATTAACTGGGCCAGAAAATACGTTGTTTTGTCTTCATGGCCGATGGGAAGGACTCGGCTGTGCTGCCGATGAAGAATGTGGTTAACAGAATGAGTCAACAGAGAACATATTTCCAAGAGACTGTAGTTTCTTTTTGCCAGCGTCTAAACCACACTGCTTTATGCATTGGGCTATCTGCCACGGCAGAGAAGTAGACACAGAGAAAAGGGAAAGAAAACTGCTGAAGATAAAACTTTAGCATTTTTATCCATCTCCTGAGAGATGAAAGTTCTGTTATCAATCTGACTCACAAAAGTGAGAACATTGAGCTTTTTCTCAGTCACGGCAAAGTTTCCCAAATTTAAATGTCAACTTTGGAGAGTAATAATCACAGCCTCCTTTCAGCCAGACAGCCTCTCCTTGTGCACGCAGCCCCAGACGATCCCTTCTAAAGGTTCAGTATAAATAGAAAAGTGAGAAAGGGCAATAATCTGATATCGTCCGATTACATGCTCACCTCAGGCTTGCAAGCCCTCAGGAAGAGTTGGTGCCTCCAAAGGCTTGCAGGCATCAACTTTCATTCTTTCTCAGACACGCTCAAACACATGTATGCACAGTGACACGAGTGCTGTCTAGGAACATAGTATCTTGCAGTGCATTTCTATGTGATTATTTTTTAATATCACACAATGTTTTGTGCATTTTGCATAAATACGGTAGAGTGTGACGTGCTGTCTGTCTATAAATGGCTATAGCTAGTACTGTAACTGTTTGTATTTACAGTAAACAGATGATTGCTGATGCTGGACTTCCTCACCCGCTGCACTTAGGATATTCTGCGTGGCATTCCTGCCAGCCAACCTAAATTAAAAGTGTTACACACATTTCTGAGGAGTAATTGGCGATTCTGAGAATGCTACTAGAATTGTTGCTCTTTACAAGCAGCTATGTCTAATCCAGGCCCTAAAATGAGTATAACCACTAGGTTGTATGAGCACATAGTGATGGGAGAAAAGCAAAAAGAGGGGCAGAAAGTCCTTATCCGTGGCCTTCATTGACATGTAAATAGGTCTGCATGTTTTGTCCTAGTTAAGAAAGGTTGAATGTCTGCTTATGTCCTCAAGGAGAAGACGCTGGGACATTTTTTAGGGACTTGGGCTTTCTGACGACACTTGTAAAATTCCCAGATTTTATCCAGATGAAACTGTGGTCTTGTTAGTGGCAGTGCTGCAGGGCTTTGTCTTGAAGAATGCTCAGCTTTTATTAAAAGATTTATTCTTGGTTGCGTTGTCATGTGATGAAATCTAGCCAGAATTTGCAGCTGGGTGGTGCATGGTATGTGTATTTAAGAACTGAGCAGCCAGCTTACAAGTTAGCATAGGCCTGTGTGGCCTGTAGGTCATTTTGACATGCCTCACTTTTTTAAAGGAGTGTTTCTGCATTTCAGGGACCATTAGCTAAACGAGACTGAAAAACTCAGAGTTGCAGTGTTAGCTAAGTTTTATATTTTCCCCCTCTAGGAGCTGATAGCAGTGAACCTTTTCACAATAAATTCAGTCAATTCGATTCTGATGTTGATTTGATGTAAAAATATTATTTATTTCAGCAGAAATAGACGAATATCATGGTGAATCTAAGTCCATTGTGTGATTTCTTTAAGCTTTGTTTTTGGTCTCTACTCACTCCTGAAGGAAATATTATCACTTTAGCTGCAAAAAGTTTCACTGCTGTATGTTCAACAGGTAGCCACTAACGTTTGACTGTCATTTGGTGCTATACAGATAGTATACAGTGGGTTTTTAGAGCTATTTTGCTGGAATAAAATTGCATGCTGCTGTGAGAATAGTGAGTAGTGCTGTACAGAATATGGTTTTCAGCATGCAAACCCAGCCAACACTCTGTCCTTTCTGAAAATACCTCTAGGCATTTTGACATATATATAACTTCAATTGTAGACATTTCTTTGTTAGGAATAGGTTAAAACATGTTTATATCTTGCATTATCATAAGCATCTGAAACAAAAAGCCAGACAGCTTGTCATACTCCTTCAGTAGTCAAGGCTACTGAAACTGCTAGTGTGTGTTGCGGCACATGTTTTCCTTAACTCAACTCTGACTTATGATTTGTGGGTTTGATGTTATTTTGAAATTAAAACCAAACATTAACTTTCCATATATAAACTGTTTTCCATCTCATCACTACTGAGGCACAAGATTATTAGAGAAAACTTTTAGGGCCTGATATCTTGCATTCAGATTGTGTCCACATCCACTTGAGACTGATTGCATTTCACACTTGGCTTTAAAATTCTTTCTGAAATGCATCTCGCTGCTTATATTTGACTCTAGCTGCGTGGAAAACTGAATGTTCTCAAAGACAGGAAAAAAAAAAGCTCAACCACACAGACAGCCCCATTCCCACACATATGCAGCCACACAAATAAAAGGATTGCTGTGGCTGTTTGCATAAGGGTTAGTAGCACCCAAAAGCTCAAAATGAGAGCGAATCTTTAAGAGATGTCATGAAAATGCAGAGGGACAGACAGAAGATGAGAACCCACCTCAGAGAGAGTTGTTTCATAGATATATTGAGCTAAATAGATGTCTGCAGACATGACCTGACCAGGTGGTCAAGCTTGCATCTGTGTTGACACTACACTATGTAAAGTATTTGGATATTTGGATTACATTACCTGATGCATCCTCATTGCATTTTGGGGCACCTTTCTAACAAATGAAACTGTTAACAGATTACAAGGAACTACTGCTTTTAAGGTGTGTGTGTTGAGAGAGAGAGAGAGACAGAGAGGGAGAGAGAGAAATAAAATGAGTTAGAAGTCATTGTGTTTGTAATTTACGATTGTGTGATTTGTGATGAATGTTGTAAAGGGGGCGTTCAAAGGGCAACGCGCCACAAAGATGACTATGTCTCAAGAGTAGCAATCTGCAGGGTATGTTTCTTTATAGTACATAACCACAACAAAGAATTGGGAAAATGTATTAAAAATTCAATTCAGTTCTCTCCTGCATGTCAGTAACATCAAACAAAATTTCTATTTCTTGTCTTAAAAGCAACAGTACAGCCCGATCATGACGGTAATCTCAATAACGTTGTATGTTTGACCATACCGTGATAGCTTCTGACCTTCACACATAGTTTCTGGCCAACTCTGTTTTTAATTTATAGAGTAAAAAAGTAGTAAAAGTGAGTATGTAAGTGTTTTTTTTAGTTTTACTGTAACAATACAAAGTCAGAGGGAACTCAGAAATACAAGAGCTCCCATTTTGTATCCCATTTGTTTTAATACAGTTGTCTTAAGTTGTTTCACACCTGTAGGTTACAGTGAGCAAACACAGCAGATTGTTAACCTAAAGATCCACAGCTATAAGTTCCACACAGGAGATGACACATGAAACGTTCATTAAACTCTTAAAACTACTCTGGTGATGGTGGATATAAATAACGCTGTAAGAGCAGAGCTAAGCAATAACCTCAGAGAGCTGCCTTGTGCCAGCAGCAACAGTGGCACGACTCCATTTGGCCCCATTTGTCAGAAAGCCTCCCTGATGGGAGAATGTCAATCAACAGAGCACTGAGGAAGGGAGGAGGGAGGGACAGGAAAACAGAGAAGCAGTGCGAAGTATTTGAGACAATGGAGGGTTAGGGAAAATTGGGACGTGTGTACAAGTGTACCACTCGTGTGCATGCAAGTGTGTGTGCATTAGTGGGGTAGTGTGTGAGTTTAAACTGCTGCAAGGGGCAGAAACTGAGCCAAACACAGTCATGAGCTTGTTACATGCTCACAACAAATTTATGTTCGGGAGGTGGTTTTCAAGTCTGTGTAAGTCTAATGTAAATGTGTTGCTAGAGAGAGTGGTGAGGGAATGAGCTGAGATGGTAGTTACAGAGCATGAATATCAGCAGACCCAGTCATTTCCAAACCAAGTCTACGTATAGTAGGATGCTAGAATCACAACATACAGTAAACTGATCCTAATGAGTGTTTTGTTTACCTTTCCCTTTTGTGGTTTACCCAGTAACAGATACATGATGATCCTCCAGTGTATTTATTTCTGTACCAACGCTGCTGAGGAAAATGTAATAACCTGAAATTAGAACTATGGAAAAGCAGCAACATATGCAAAGCAGCCAGTCTTTCCCTATTTTGTCTGCCTTGTTTTCACCATCACAATTAAATTACACTTAACTAAAGCTAAAATGTCATTTTCTACATCATGTCACATGGTGTTTTTGGAAAAAGCATGTGACATGACTGTGTACCTAACTAGCTAATGTCATTCTGTGTGATTAGTATTTCAAGACTTGTGGCAACATCTTAACATGTGTTGTCATCTACTTCCCTAACTGTTTGTTTTTAGTTTAATTTATTTTTTATTACTTTAAGAACTGAATTGGCTTGTCATGTATATGAAAATGCTTGATAGCTTGGCAGAAAAGGCTCTTGGAATCTTGAATGTTCATATCTAGGTAAAGTCAAACAGCTCATATGGAGGGCGTTTTTGGTGGTGGGAGCTGCAGCACTGCAAGAAACCACAGACTGTGAGTGTGAACCCCACCAAAACTGATAGTGCTGCAAGGCACTTAGAGGTCAGTATGTTACTCAACAGGTTTAGGGAACGTAAAACATGGGAAGAGGTTTGAATGCTATGTGATAAGAGCCCAATGAAACTTTGGCAGTTGAATGGTATGCATGTTAGCCTACAGGGCCCCAGGATGACCCAGTTGCCTTTTATTGGTTGAATTTTCATTTGGGATCTTTACACCAAATGTTCTTACCCTTGTACTAAGTATGGCAGCAGCCTGACCTGACGTGTTGCACATTAGTGTCTTTGTCTTCAAAATGGCAGAGGCTGGCCATCTCATGTCAAACTCTTCCTGCATGGTTCCTTTTCTCTGCCTTTCCAGCAAATGGAAATAAGCCAGGTACTTCATTTAAAGCATACGTTTTTCTCTGACTCAGCTTTCTAAGCAGCACGATGTCATTTTGTTTATGCATGCAATTGTGCCTCACTGGATTTTCTTTGAAAATCCAAACTAAACATCCGAACTGAACTGAATATAAAATGACACAATTCCTTCTTAAGATCATAAGGATTCTGGAGATACACAGACAGGCTGTTTGTTTCCTGTGTTTGTCACTCAAAGTTCACCTCTGTAATTACACTGGGTTTTTTACTTTCTCCTTGCCGCTGGTATCGTACCCTCTCTTTTCTTTTCCCCTTTAAGTCCAGCACTTTTTCCAGTGTTACGGATTCCACAGTAACAGACTATGTTTCCTATTGTAATAACCTCTTCCTCACATGTTTATACACACAAATCTATACATATGTGCTAGTCTTCAATGTGCATGTTGACTTTTTACATGTTCTCAGACTTAAACACACACAATCAACTCAGGGAAGTAAACGGAGCGACAGGTGTGAAGGATTACTGGCACAGGAAAGGAGACAAACAGAGCTGAAGATAAAAGGAGAGGCGTGTCGGAGTTGTCTATAGCAGTGGACTTCACTGCAGTGCTTTTTGTTCCTGTGTAACTCTATAGCTCACATACCAAAGTTCTCGTTATGTTACTTCAGCCTTTGGGTTTCTGTCGTCCTCACTGTTACTCTCACTCCCTTTTTCCTGTATTTCTTTACCTCTGCCTGATCTATAGTACTTTTTTTCCAACACAAGCTATTTAATTGGTTCTAAATGTTAAAACACTCATTACTGAGTTTTTTAAGCAGCAGACTCATTGTAATATTTCTGTACTTTGTCACTTCACACACCAATAAAAAGTGCAAAGTGCTGCAACGTTCAACAAAAATCTGAAAGCAGCCTCACAAATTGTCATAAGATGTTTTGAAAATTTGGAAATGATTAGTAATAAGGCAGTAATCACGTAGCGACATGTGTTAAGTAACTCTCATTACCGAGCTTTGGTACACAATAAACAAAGACAAACTCACAACAAGATGTTTAACTGGAGTGTTTTATAATTGTGCTGAATGCCTCAAAAGCAAGAACCATATGAAAGCAATAGATCAACATATTTGTCCCATCCTCACCAGTGTCGAACAGGCTGCATCTGCAGTAGAGCAATTTGTACCATTTCACACTCGCTGGATATGTGTGGGAACGGGGCTGTTTCCATTTTGGTTTTGGAAGCCAGGACTCACTAATTGTGGAGCACAGAAAACATGGTGCTGTGTGTGTGATCAGCTTATTCTAACCTGCTAGCTTTCTCAATGTCCTGTTGCTAATCACGATTAGTTTAATTATAGATGCAGAATGAGTTCAATAAAGGAAGCATCTTGTCTCTACAGCTGTCTATTGAGTGTAAGCACAAACTTCATTAAAGAACTTAATGGTCTGGTAAAAGCTAAACGCACACTTCAGTGTGTTGTGAAGTTTTAGGCTAAAACATCAATCTACAGTCAATACCATATAATGACCAAGTGAAAACTTTATCACCCTTCATAACACCGGAGGGAGAAATGTCACTTCTGAGGACAAATGTCCGGTCAAGGACAGGAGTAGAAACATGAGAAGACCGGCCTGTGGCAGGAAGGAGGAGCAGGAGATGGGAAAGGAGACAAGGAAACATCTCGGCACAGTCACTTGCTGCCTTTTACCTGTGTAGTGTTGACTCTTTTAAGTGTCGTGACTTCAATCGTTCACCTTAACATGGTTTGGGAACTTGTTGGGTCTGAATTTAGGTGAAACTTCATGTTATTTTACTTTATGAATACTATATTTAGTTTTTATTTTAGGACGTATCTAGACATTTAATGCTCAAGATAAAAATACTGTAATGACTATGGACAGCACTGCTGTTGAAAGTAGCCTACTGTAAGTGCACAGCAAACTTCAGACAATGTTTTAAAGCTGGAGTGTGGTAGTGGGGCCCAGCCTGGCCCTGCGGTTTTTGGTCAGCCACAACAAGGTCTCCGATTGGTTGCTCGTGAGGTAGGAATTCAGCTCTTTGACTTGTAAACTCCGCCTTCTTCTCCTCGTATTCCCACCTCCGGGTGCTGAGGCGCGACAGCATTCTCTGTGCATGAGCGTGTACACACGCAAACACACATGCACGGCCTCTCTGTCTCATTCACTTTCTCATATGAAAGTGGCTGCAGAGCTAGGAGCTAGAACTTTATGAAGACACAGACAGCAATGAAAGACAGAGACAGTACAGTACCCTCCTGCCCTCTGTGTTTGAGTGTGTGTGTGTGTGTGTGTGTGTGTTTGAGCTTTTTTTTTTGCCCTGAGAAGGGGGAGGACCTGAAAACTGCTAAGAGTCAATACCCCTGCAGGAGTCCACAGGACCATACACACACACACACACTCACCCTCACACACACACACCACATGCATACTTTCTCAGTCCACTGCAGCTACTGCAGCCTGAATGAGTACAGAGCAAGGAAGCAGCAGAGAGGGGAGGCGATATCTCTGGAGCTACTTGTTGCTGTTGGTTTTCTGTGTGGATTGAGGATGATATTCCTGTTGCTTACCCTGCAGCGGTGGGACTTTGTCTAAGGTGAGTGCTAGCATTCCACTTTGTTTTTTTATTTTCCTCCTTTCACCAGCTAGTATGTCTCCGAGAGAGAAAAAAGGGAGAGTTAGAACTGTTGGGAGCTTCTGTGGGATTGCTCACTTGGTGGGAATGGCAGTGGGGGGTTGAGGCAGAGGAGGAGGTGTGGAGAGAAGAGTTTCACGTGCCAGAGAAGCAACATTATCACACTAATCTGTCAGAGAAGGAAGCAAAGGAGAGGTTGAAAGATGCACGCTGTTTTTGTGGGAGAATGATGAACAGCAAAGAGGTGTAATGTGTGATTCTGAGGTCTTTAAAGAGGAGGAAAAACAACTCGGTCTGCTTCTCAGTCTCACTTTAGTGTTTGAATGAGTGTCACTAGGTCGTGTTTAACTACTTCTGCCGTGTGCTGTCTTCATGTATCAGCTCCTGCATGATTACAGTGTCCTCTCTGACTCCTCCGCCACACAGCGGCACAGAGCTCACTCGAGTGTACAGCCTCATCATCATTCCTCCACCGACATGTGTTTACATGCTGAAGTCTGAACCACACATAGAAACACTGGATGTTAACAATTAAGAAAGTATTTTATGAATCGCTCATGTATAAAGTGATTTCTCTGTTATAGTTAACTTGTGGGATCAGATTCTATGTGAATGTGTCCAGGCGTAGGGCGGGCATTGTTGTCCTATTATTAGAGCAAGATGGGCTGGCCAGCAGCTGTGGGGAAGGAAGTAGGCTCAGAACAGCCGGAGAAGAGGGATTACTGGGAACACTGAGCGGGAATTATGGATTGACTGCTGGAACGGGATTCCTAAAGTGGCCAAGTCGGTGGAGAGTAGATGAGTGAACCAGAAAGGATCAGTGTGGGTTACATGAGGAGCACAGAAGTTAGAGGTTAACATTGGTTTAGTGTAACATTTAGTGATAATTGTAGATAATTTGGGGTTACAACTAATTATTTTATTATTTAATCTGTCAAACCAAGAGTGGGATCAAAGAGATGGCTTAAAATAGTTTTTTCTTTCTCAACACTTACTCAAAGATCAGTATATAATGTTACGAAATGGAGAGAAGCAGCAAGTTGTCACAGTTGGAGGCTAATTAACTGATCTGGCAATCTATGAAAAAATGAAGCCAACATAATATATTTGATTTGTTGTTTTAGCTTTATTAACCACTAAACTATAAATCTCACTAGAAAATATTTTAATTTTCCTACACATCCGCGTGCATGTGTAATGAAAGTCAATTAGAGTTTGACTAAAGGACATTAAGAAGAATATAAACCTGATATAATCAATCATTGATTCTGATCAGTCGCTCTTTATAACATATTTATTTCTGGTAACTCAATCTCTTGAAGCTGACAGTGATCTTAGGCAGCGAAAGTGGAAGGAGTTCCTTACAGATAGTGATTACGTGGTGATTGACTGCGATGATAAACTGCTGCCACAGTGTGCGAAGAGATAAAAGCACCTCAGTAGTACTCGCATTTCTCCCTCTCTATCCTTGTAAATCCCTGGTGTATATTCCATTATAATGCATTTGCTGAATACTGTTAGAAAACTGTTTACTTTTTACTTTATGTGTACACAATTAACCCACCCCTGTAGTGTTGAATGCAGACTGTGATCACTTTAATGAAGCCTCCATGTTTGTAGTGAAAAACAAGCCAACAGAGCTGTTGTGAAACTTCCTCACCAGACGGGAAAAAAACAGAACAATTGATTCAGTGATTCAAGGTGATATCTTGTCTTGATTGTACTTGATTAGATCATTTTTGATGATTGTGAAATTTAAAGTTCTGCAACTCTGTAATGTTGGTGGCAACGTTCTGTCTTTTGGTTCTCGGTCCGTCCGAGGTGCTGCCACACACCTTACTGTGGAAAAGACTTGTTGTGGTGCTGGACCTGCCCATATTTCCTCCTCTCTCTTTCCAGCTTTCCCTCTCCCCTCCCACCTCAGCTCTCTTAAGAAAGAGCTATGTAATTAGTTGGAGTCATAAATCACAGACAACAGAAGGGATTTTGATATATAGTATGTTGGAAAGCAATTTCCAGACATGGTTTGACTGTGCATGTGGAGTAGAATGCCTGTGTTAGCAAACCATACATTATAGTTAGTGTATCTGTGTGTGTTTGACAGGTTATGTTCATGCACATCACACATAGACATGGTGTCTGAGATAAATCAATTGGCCATGTGATTGTTTTCTGTCCTGTGGATGACCAGATGTCTTTATATGAGTGCACACAGTATGATTAGCACATTTTTGCTCCTTTTCAATGTGTTTGTTTGTATGAGGGTGTGCACATGGGTGGAGAAGGACAAAAGCTGTGAACACTTCATGATGCTAAGTATGTCAGCTTCTTCCTCTCCTTAATATGATTAATAATCCAGCTTGGTCCCTTGTGTAATTGTTATTAATTGAAGTCTGTGGCTTTGCGCAACAGATTTGACTCGTAACACTTTAACTGAACTTTCTGACATGAGCATTCATGTAGGCAGTGTAAACATGTATGCTGTGTGCCAGCATGCAGCATGCAGCATGCACATGTGCTTACATTAGATTCTTCTTTGTGGTGGTTTTGTTCTCTGACTAGCAAAGTCAGTATGTGAAAACAGAGAACCCTGTGTGTTAGTTCATTGTAGTTTATTGTTGATCAGCCTGCACAGGAAGCAACGCTTGTTTAACTAAATACGTCAGAATCAGTTGTATCACATCAAGCTGTGAATCCAAAAATGCCCAGTACAATTACCATAGCAGCTTTGATACAGTATTTCTATTCACAGTCTATTAAATCATCACTGCTGCCTGATTTCTTGCTTGTTAGCTCAAACTGAGTCTTATTCAAGTGCACTAATTAAACTTGAGCCTTCCAACACTACATTAATCATCCAAATTCTGTTTTGGGTGTTGTCCAATGGCTGTGTTTGTTGAAAGAGGTAGAAAATAGGAAGCTGACACAGTGAACAGCTGGAGTAGGATAGTGAACTTGATCAAATGCTGCCAACAAACTAGTGATGACAGATTTTTGTAATGAATGTGCAATATGTGCAAATTAATTGATAAAACGGTGATAACCAGTTTCACTAAATATGGGCGTCACAGATAGAGAAACTGTCTGTAGCTGTGCCAGCATTACTGAGACATCTTTCAGGTAATTGATGTTATCTGAGATTGTTTAGATGGTTTTTGTGCCTGTGTTTATGTGCTGTGCTTAAGCTGTACATGGAAAGGTGTGCCATACTTTGTGTGCCATGATAAAGTCTAAAGTCAGACCACCCATTTGAGTTTTCAGTGACTCAAAAGATACCTGAACAGATATTCCAGGTGTTTTGCCTTTGGGTCTGTTTAGGATGCAAGAATTGCAATGATACACAATATGTCTCTCTCTCACCAACAAACTTAGATGTTTGTTGTTAGGGTACAGTTTGTTTTTGTCCTTACTTCCCCCTTCTTGCTTTCTTCACTCCAGAGCTATGAACAAAGCATTGCAGAGCGGTGACAGACAGACAGGTGCAGTAAGTGTATGTTTTTGAAATGGAAAGTGAGAATATGTGAGAACGCTGTGTGTTTGCAACTATGAACCTGAGTTACAGAAAGGTAAACCCACTAAAGTTCACGCTCCAGCTTGTTTTAGGGAAGAATGGACACTGAGTTCTCTCCCAAAGACAAAAAAGGCCAAAGGCACAAAAAACAACTTCATAGACAAAGAGCGTGTATCAGACTTCTACTATTTAAAATGTAATGAAGAGGAGAATCAGACAAAAGTGTCCACAGACTGTTGGCAAATACTCCATCTGCAAAACTTCCCAAACAATAAAAACCATAAAATCCAAACCAGGAAGTGCATCAGTAACTCACCACACTAAGTTTCAACCTGTCAGCCTCGCTCAGTCTGGTTTAATGAATATATATATAGCTATAATATATTATAGCAAGCTGTAATAAGGCTGTTTTTATTTAGTAGCAAATCTGCAAAGTTCTGGAAGAAAATGTACCGTGGTAATGCAAATGAGGAATTTTTGCCGTTGGGTTTTTTCCTCTTTTATATTTGTCTACACCCTCCCTTCAAATCTGCCTTGACATTGATATGTAGATAAACATTCTTTCATCAGGGAATTCTTAACCAACTGGTAACAGGTCAAATCTGTGGAGACAAAAGCCCATCGCTGAACCAGGACTCTGGCTGTCACAACAAAATGAAACCATGATGCAGAATAGAGCAGGCACTGTTGGCATGCACAACCCCTTCTACTGCACTCCTGAGGATATGCAGTTTTCAAAGGGACAGCTCAAGATGTTAATCACTGGAAAACTCAGCATGGACCGAATATTGACGGCATAACTGTTTGCTAATGTATTTGACACCACATATGAAAAGCTGCTTCAATTTGAGATTAAAGCAGTGTTAACTTGTCTCTCAAAGATGCTAAAAACAACTATCCAACTTATGAATATTCATCCAAGGCTGGCGGGGCAGCGAGGGTTCATTTGAACAGATCTGAGACCTGCAGGCATATTATGGAGGCAGCGTGCCACACGTCAGCACACATTTTACATAGAGACTTTGGAATAAAGTGTGTATGTAAAGTTGGTATGTTTACCTGTACAGTGACATTTAAACCTGGTTTTGTCGTGTCGTTAACTAGAATTCATCCACACAAACGATTCCTCATAGGCACCACATCACAAGGCTTTCATTGTTTCTATGGTAACCAGCAATGGGATCAGTAGATGTTCCACAGAGTCATTATTCAAATCAACAAAAAGACACACACTGCCGCCTGAGAGAGGATTATTTATTCTGGTTACTGAACACATACGGGAATGTACATTTTCATAAGTTATTTCCTGGACATAGTAATTAACTGTGTTTCCATTTATGTACACGTGAGAGAGGGCATTCATGACACTTTTGGAGGACAACTTTCATTAATGATTATTTATTAAGGGGTAAATATTCAAGTTCTGTCTTTTTTAGTTTATCGCACGCACACCGTGGGAGTGAGGAACCATATTGATGATGTCAGAAGCTGCGTTAAAGTGCTGAGACAGAACAGAAAACAGGAAAGAGAGGAAAATGAACTGCACTCCCAAAGGTTCCCCTACTGCCAATGTACATCACTTCCTGTCACATAACTCCCCACCTCCCACTTTGACCCGTCTCTCTCACACACACACACACACACACACTCTGTGATTTATAGTGCATCACTACGCGGCTGTTGAATTGCTTATTGGTGTCTTTGTAGAACCAACTGGTGGAGACTGCACTGTCCCAGATAGTTGTACTGCTCCTGTGTCCTGCCCTCGATCTCCCTGAATAACTGCACACAAACAGACAAACCTATGCTCGTACTGACAAGTACCATTTCATCTGCGGAAGGACACAGACATGAACACAAACACACCCACAATGTGTCTGTGCATGTGTGCTGGAAAGAGACAGAGACGCTCTGAAATTGCAGTTTATAGCCTGGATGTGGATTCCCACGCTGGATAATGTGTTGCTTATCAGAGAGATGACTACACTTACAGGTCAGAGTCGGTAGCAAATAGAATTCATTTTAAGTGGCTGTTTTGATGTTTATCTTTTCCACATGTTTTAGTACATCCGTGTGACTTACGCATGGCGTGCTGTGCTGAAAGCTGCTGAAATCAGAAGGCTTCTTGCCAACTCGCTTTCCAGGAAAAAGTGCAGCTCACCTCGAAGCTTTTGAGTTTGACATAAGCTTTAAGATTTCCCAAACTGGCATTGGCACCTCTTTGTCTATCCAGTTGATTTGTTCCTCTTAGAGACATGTTGTTGCTTTTTATTTGACAGATAAAATAGAGGACTGCAGTTTTCTGAACTGGTCTTTCAGGCAGATACAAAACAAGCACTTAAAATAGTCTGAAAACAACTTGTGTGGTGCAAAGTATTAATTAATTATTGATAGCCAAGAGTGATATCAAGTCTAGTTCTACTTCCTGCCGTTCAAGGAACATAATCAATGTTGTTTTCTAGAATATTTCATGGTTCCAGTATTAATTTACTGTGTGGTGAATTTGCTATATTGATGTATATATGATGTAATATCAGTGATATTGCTGTTATTGTGTTATAAACATCACAAACTTACTGTAACTTGGAGAAGCCTAGCTAAAGAATCGCTGAGGATAATGCCTTGTTTCCTTAAACCTCAGTGTTTGTATGAGAAAAGTCATATTCTGAGGTCAAAGACAAAGGAAAATAGGAAATGAGGGAATTGAAGATATAGTGATACTGAGTGAAGTTATTACAATGACTTATTTCAAATATGTGCCAGGTGATTCAAAATGACACATATTGTAAAAACCATATTTAAAATATGAATCCTTAAGGAGCATTTTACTGTATTTAGTCTGAGCTCTAGTATATATATTGTCTCTAAAGGGTACAGTGCATATAGAAACCATCTGTATTCTTCATTGTGTGGCACAACACGGGCTTGTGTTGGTCTTTGTTCAAGAGGAACACCTCTATAAGTTCTATATGTTCATGAAGCAGGTTGACTTGTTGAAGAGAAGTGGAAGTGCTTGTATGACAGACATACATTGTATGCACATGAGGCTTCAGTTCAGTCATTTATACACATATTAAACGTCAGTGGTTAATGGATAGGGCTGGATAAAGTCTGTCCGTCTCAGAGTTGCCTGTATTACTGCCAAATCCCCCTCCTTAGCGTCACTCTGTGGGCCACTTAGATTTCACATGGCCATTTAACAAGTTATGCCTATTGTTCATATGACAATGGAGTCTCTGTGGCTGAATGGGAGGTGGTGACCCTTATGTGGGCTGCAAATAAATTCCATAAATTCCAACATAGTACATGAGACATTACTGAGTTAAATGGGGAAATTGGATCAAATATTATCTTTATTTAAATCTAATATTTAGGTACGTAGGTCATTTCCTTAATGCCACATCAGCGTGCTTTGAGTTTGATGTATGTGTCTAAATGGGAACTGAAGCAAAAACAAAAGTAAGAATTAAAATAAAGAATGAGAAATGGTGATTCTTCATTACATTATAAAGAGCTGGGGGCTGCTATAAAGAGAAGCAATAGAAAGCTTAGGAATAAACTAAGAGGAGGATAATTGGAGCACTACAGTCCCACTTCTGTAATGACATGTTTCCGTACCTATAAAACTGGCTTCCTGGCTCTATGTCCCCTAATTCATTTTCTGCATATTTACAGCTTGTCCTGCCAGAGGAAAGACTACTTCGGATGTCTTACAGGAACGAATTAGAATTTATTACAGTCTCAATATTTCAACACATTCTATGAACTCATAATTCACTCTCGGTTGGTTACCACTCCCACTAACACGAGACGTCCAGAGCCGACGTCACGTTGGCAGCAAGCTTACAGTTTACTGTTCAAAGGGCAGTTTAATTTACAGTACAATTCACGCTAATGCACTTCAAAACCTGAATGCTGACTGAGTTAGTTGATAGTCCAACATTAACTTCAGCTTCTATCCATCCATTCCTCGCCCGTAGCATGTTGTTTGACCTGGGATTTAAAGGCGAGTTGCCCTGTATAATAAATAAATACAGGATTACTAAAAGGAGATGTACAGTGAAAACCTGTAGAGAGCTTACACAGTATTACATGTGTTTGTGCACGCACGAGCATGTGTATGGACTCATGCCCCCCATTCAAATCAATAAACTCCCCTTCTATCTCTTTTAGAGATGATGTGTTTGTGTGCAGCTGCAATGTTTCCAGCAGTGTTTGAACCTTTCTCTTGTGTCGTTTTGCAGGTTCCTGCCTGTTTGCTTATTTTTCCCCATCTACACAGGATTGATTGGCACAGATTTCACTCTGTAAGCATTCGCTTAAATGTCAACAGAATGTGCTCTCTTCACACAGTAATCCTGACATTGTCTCTTTGTTTTGTGTGCAACGTAGCTTCATCGTGGATGCGCACTTTGTCACTCAGCGTTTATCCAAATGGGAAAGACCAGAGTAAAAGTACAGTATGTGATAAAAATATTAAATTAACTGCACGAGCAGGTTATTTTTTACAGTCAGGTAGTTTACTGTTTTCAAGCAGATGTAATAATTTCCTGATTTGAAATTTGATGAAATGTGAAGATTTTCTCCTTTTGCTGTTTAAAATTTCTTTAAAATAAATATATCTTGGACTTTTTATGAACTTCTAAATCACAAGAAGTAATTTGGAAGTTTTGAAACGTGGGGAAAATGTATTCATTTAGAAAAATGTGCCATTTTCTCTTTAAGTAAGTTATGTGGGGTTTATTTTGCAAAATAAGAATAATTGAAATTGGGAATGGGAATAAGTAAAATCCATTGACAAACTTCAGCCTACAAGCGTTGGTCCACAATTCAGACTAGATCTTGTTGCTATTGCTGTCTGTTGTCTAGTATGAGCTGAAAGGCTTGGTAAGATAAACAGAACTGGTGTTGGCAGACCTCAAACCCACAGGCCTGCCTGTCTGATACAGTGAGTTTCACCTCAGTGTGTTTTGTGGCTCTATGGGGATCTGTAAGATCTAAAGGCTACTAGTCAAGAAGGATGATAAAACCTGCACAGCCACAGGTGAGACCACTGGTTAGGCTCAACTCCACAGAGTCAACCTGTCGATAAGTTCAATATGAAAAGACAAAAGCAGCCACGAGTTGGCAAATGATGCTCACTAGAGGAGCTAGAAGTTGTAAAGTGGAGTGATTTTTCACATTAATGTACATCAACACAACATACATTTAATTTAGAGTTGTCAGATACAGAATACACTCTTCAAATGTAGGTTTTTGTGTGTATATATATATACAGTAGCTGCAAATGCTGTGTGTGTGTGTGTGTGTGTGTGTGTGTGTGTGTGTGTGTGTGTGTGTGTGTGTGTGTGTGTGTGTGTGTGTGTGTGTGTGTGTGTGTGTGTGTGTGTGTGTGCACCGCTGCAGCACATCTGATATCACACACTTGAAAACGTCTTTGTCAAAGGTCTTTCTGTGCTCATCTCAGGTGGTCGCTTCATTGGTGAGACCTCTCTCATCTCTTTCTCCCCTTAGTGACTCCTCATTTGTGCTCTTTATCCCTTTAATCTTGACGGAAAAGTGTTCGCTCCCTCCTCCTCCTTCTCCGTCTTGTGTATCTGTTTGTCTCTGGCCGGCAGTGTCACACAGACTCCTCTGTTCTCTCTCTGTCTCTAGTCTTGTATAATGAGTTCTGCTTGGAACAGGACATTCTGCAATTTGGCCTTTACTCTGGGGCCAAGAGTGTGAGAGGCTTGAAAAAGAGCAGGAACAAACGGCAGCATGGATGGATGGCAGCAGTCGCTATAGCAGCGGGAGTGTGTTAGCATAGTCAAACTTCCAGTTTGGTTTTTCACCTGCTTCCTGGTTGGATGCGATTTGGCTGTGAAATGTTTTCACAGCTCCGTGGCAAACACTTCACTAGTTATTAAATAGTATAGAGTTTTACTATTAATGTCGAATTTAACATTCAATAATGCCTTGATTGAAGAACGCTGCAGTTCTGAAATAATTCTCAGAGCTTTGAGGAACAGAAATGGCAAGTTCGCTGTGAAGTGAGTCATCTTGGGCCGTCACTCCAGAGGTAGCACAGGTTGTCCACTAATTGTAGGATCAGTGATTTGACCCCCAGCCCCTCCTGTTCACTTTGTGTGTCCTTAAATCCCAGGTCGTGCCTGGAAAAAATGCCAGCTACAACTTAATTAGTGTGTCTTGAATTTCCCCACGGGGATAAACTAAGTACTTAAGGTTTAGTCTCATTGCAATTCTAGAGTGAAGTAAAGGAAACATGATGTTTAAGCCAAATGGGGTAATGACTTTCTCTTTTGTCTCGTATACGTTCTCACAAACCTATGATAAGAGCACGGATAGAAATGTTTAATATTGAACCTATAGTAAAATTGAACAGTGAGTACTGGTGCATGCAAATCCTCTTATAATTTGGCAAGTTGACAGTCTGAAGTTCAGGTTTGTCCCAGACGAACATTTGTACATACTACGTGTTACATGGTAACTGCAGCTTCTATTTTTTGCATGTAAAATATAATCAAATCATAGCTGTTTTTTTTTATTACATGTTAATAATCTTCCATTTTTGTTATGATTATACAACCAAATTAGCATTGGTCTCTTACCACCATGCAAATTAGTGATATGTGTGTGTGGTGTGTTTATTCAAACATTTCATCTCAGTATCCATGTTTTATGAAACTGCTTTTCTATTTTGGGAATATTATTAACCCAGTGTTCTCTGGACACTCAGATGCTGCACTTTGTGATCAATATATATATAGCTGAATACTTTATGTCTGTTTTAGAGTCGTGTTGCTTCTTTTTCCTTTCTCTGTGGAGCTTTTGTGTGTCAGATGAAATCACAAGGTGCCTGGACAGTGCTATCAAGACATTGTGATGGACTGGGAAGTTAGCCAGCAATCAGCCATCATGTGACCTGTCTATTTTCTAACTTCCTGTGTTGCTTATATAAACAAGGACCAGCCGCAACAAGAAGGATGTGGATTAAATAACACCGGTCAGACACAGCATAAAATCCACAAGGCTTTTGTTAAAGTTTATTAACTTTATTTAACTGTGATAATAAAAACATTTAGATTTTGGTGTAGAGATGCTTTTAATTTTTATCTCGTTGTATGATGATGCAGTTATTGCTGGTTGTGTTGCGAACTGATCCAATTCCCAATGTGCATTTTGTGTGTTTGTATATGATAAAAGCATCAAATACAAACTTTGGGACAGTTTAATTCAGTGCAGTTACCAGTAGCTGTACCTCACCATGTTGTCCAGAAGGGGGCAGTATTGACACAGGTGTGTGAAATGTGTTCCACATGATGAAAGTCTGAAAGAGAAAATAAGGACTTCAGTCACGTTGCCTTTGACTTAAGGGACGTGGTGATAAATGAGCTATTTTCTGACTTTTCTATTTAAAGAGTGAATGAATGAGGAATAAATCTAAAAGGTAATAATAAAAAATATTTATCCTATTGCTTACTTTTGTCAGGAGAACAGGCAAAGAGAAAAATACTCCTTATTCAGTTCTCTGACATCTTCAAGAGTTTGTGCTGTTTACACCAAAGCAGCAGTGACTTTATTATCTATAATGAAGTAAAATTGTCTTGTAGATGGCATTTCTGTGATCTGCCTAAGACTATTCATGCAGCAGTACCTTTCAATTTGGGCTTAGCCACTTCATATAATTCATACTAAAATCTTTTGTCATTTCCAGATGACCAACTTTTACCCAACCTCTCAATCTCTGATTCTTTATTATCTTATCGGATGCTGCCTGCTCAGTTATTTTAGAGGAGTCTAATCCCCCTGGCTCCCTCTGAGGTGTTCTGCTCTATTTTAGATGTAATAGCTGGGATGGGTCACATTCAGTGTGAAACCTACCATCCACGTCGAGACAATGGAGTGATTTGTGTTAAAAATCAATGCGTCTCCCTTTGTCTTTGTGTTTGCTTTTGAAAGTGGAATTAGTTAAATTTTCCCCACAGCTTGAAACTTCACCAGCATTTCTAAGCAGTGTTTTAGAGCTTAACAGGTTCATTGACTTTCTCTTTCTCTCTTTTTCTTCTTGGTTGATGCCATGCGCCTCTTATTCTTTCCTCCTATGGTGTCTTCAGCAGGTAAGACATTTTTACTATTACCTGTGATTCAGTGGTTTCTTTATGGTCATATTTTTTTCTTTTAATCTTTAGAGGATTGTATTCTGTTCGAGTGAGAACAGAACAGAATTATTTAGTCTCATCTGGCCCTTATTGTTGAGTCATGGGTGTTTTGGTCATAAAGAGGAACAGGAAGGCTCCTGCCTGATAATTCTGTACTCAGTGTACCTAATGGCCTGTGTTGATCACTGCAGTCAGTGAAATGCATTCATCATGATACATTTATATTCAAGTCATTGGCGAGTCTGTATCTGCCTAACGGCCTTTGTTGTTTCCAAATCCTTTTCACTCTGTTCACAGGAATTATGAGTTCAATATGCTGACTAACTAGAGTCTGCAATTAAAAACCTTTGGAAAAGACTTATTTTGAAGGGATTTAGTCAAAATGTGACAAAACTTATGTTTGTGTTTTGGCTACAGAGTGGATTAATACACATTTGGCACATTCATTTATTTTTTAATTCAAACACTTCTGATCCAATGCATTTGACTTTTATCTTTACAACAAAGCAATAGTTGGTCTTGTTGTTCCTGATTATCCAGCTTGTGATACATGCGGTTCTTGGTTCTGGACCAGCAAAGAGTTTGTGCCACTCTGGGACCATTTTTCTGGCTGAGAAATTGGTCTTCGGGTGTCGAAATGCAAAGAAATAGTTATAAAATGAAGCACTGGCTCAAGCCCTTGAGCTGGCTTGGTGGAAAAGAGGTAACAGATGATGAACCTTTTGGATTCTATCCCATGCTGCAACAGTTCACTGCTGGTACTCGCATTAAGACAAAAGCTTGTGGTTTACTTTACCTTCTTTTTAACTTGACTTTCCGTTAGCCCTTTCACTGGTGTCTTTGTCGCTGAGCAATGGGAGGCAGGCAGCAGATCACGAACTCTGCATGACCCCGATTCTCTGGTTTGCCTGGCTGTAGACTCCTGGCCTGTCTTACAAGAACTCATTGTAGGTAGCTATTCCCCCAGTGACTATTATGCCAGGAAGACAAATCGGTCTACTGTGTAATTTAAAAGTTGTATGGCCTTACACATGTGTCTTTGTGTGTGTGTGTGTGTGTGTGTGTGTGTGTTTGTGGTACTTGCTGTTGGCACTAGGAGTTTGGTTTTAACCTTAACTTGTGTGTGACATTACAAGCAAGCTCTTGAATCTTCCACACATGGTGGTTCAGAGTGTGTTTGTTAACGGTGTACTGGGTGTATTTCATGAGTCCTTTAGTAGTCGTGTCAACCCCGAAGACTTTTACATCCCCTCTGCTACTCTGCATGAATCTCTGACTTGCTGTGGAGCAGCTACTAATGGTCTAACTAAATGCACTCTGTGGACCGAGGAAACAGTCAATCCTATGTTAGAGACATACACTCATGTACACGTACTGCTGCATTCTGTCATTGGGAGTTTATGGGCTGAGATAATGACCAACTTCACACAGCATGTAGCATTATGGTCCCCACTGCTCTCACTAGCAAGAAGCAACACAGTGAACAACTGTGCAGGCATAAAGGGAAGGAAATGTAATGTAGAAGGGAGAGTAGGAGAGAGCAGGAGAGGAAAACTAGGATTAGAGACAGTCATCACCGAGTTCTCTCTGAGTTCACCGTAGTGAAGGCTGAGGTTAGATAGGAGTGTTTGTATCTGTTGGTTCTGGCTTTTAGCAGTGGTTTTGTCATTTTTTTTAATCCATATTAGTGTTTAATTTAGTTTTTAAATAATAACATACACTGTGGTTATTATAATTGATGGGAGAATAAAGTTCTGTTTTTGAATAGAAGGACCAGGACTTGGAGTGAAATTAGAAATAATTACCAAAAATGTTTAATCACAGTTTTAATTATTTTTTCCACCCAGTGTTACAGTAATTTACAAAATCATAGAACCATTTTCACGAGTCTGATAATAAAATTAACTATTGATGGCATTAGTTTTACTGTATAAAAGGTGGTTGTAAGCTGTAGAACTGCATGGTAATAATATCTTTTCTTGAAAAAAGATATTTAGGCACTACTCCCACACTATACTACTAGAAAATACTTTTCTAGTAATTTGTTTATTTTATGTTCAGCATCACACAGTCACTCTTAGGCCCTATTCTGTATTCTGATTGCTCTTTTTTGTGCCTATATTTTAGCATTTAAGCTGCGTTGTTCTTAACTACCTCATTGTGTTTGTCTTTTCTACAATGCCCCTTTGGGACTAATAAAGTTCTACTTATCTACATATGTTCAGTAACATGTGATGAGTTTTTCTAAGGTTAAAATTGCGATGCAGATCCCTGCTATTAAGCATATGTTGAACTGTGTCTGGTTGTGGACTAGGGTCCATCTGCCTGACCCTGGCTTTCAGAGCACATTCTCATTTGCTCTCCTAACAGCTTATGTACATCTGTTTGTGATAGGTTGTCACTCGCTGTCATGCCTTTCTTGCCTAGGGAGGGAATTAAAGTAAAACCTGGAACACGACTGAGCCTGGGACTGGATCAGGAGTGACTGGCAGTGGGACAGTGTTGACATTTTTATGCATCAGGGTTGTTTGTTGCGCCAGTTGCCGTCTTATCTGTGAGTCGGTATCAGATTAGTTTTGATGTAGGAAGAGAACCATTGAGATTTCTGATATCCTGCCTTGTTACTCCGTTCCACCGCTTCTCTTATCTCTGCATGTTTTCTGTGCAGCTCAAACTTTTCTTCTGTTGTTCACAACTACACAGCACAGGCTACTCTCTCTCTTTCTGTGTGTTACACAAACTCACACATAGTCACACAAGTTAAACATTGTGTTTTTCTATTTACCTGTGGTATAAGAGGCAGATTGATTTGCTTTTCTAAGTGTCTTTAAAATTCCTTTAGTCCACTCTGGCACTGGGAACAACAACAGCTTTCCTGTCATTCAGGATACACACTCATGCACTATTCCGGACATCATGCCTCTGGGATCTTGATATGGGAAACTTCGAGGGGGAGTGTTCAAAGGTGCAGCAGCCGTCTGAGCTTGTGGGACAGGACACAAGTGTTGAACACAAGTGGATGTTTGGCTGTTTAATCTTCTCTTTCTTCAGTGGAAACGTCACCGTGGACTTGATTTGATCCTGACAATCCATGAGGACTTGAAGTAGATGCGTGTGTGAGTGTCTGCAGGAGGACTTTTAAGTGAAGTTTGCCATAAACTGTTGCACTTTATGAGAGTTTTAACAGGAGCTTATCTGCACTGATACCAGATTCAGGAGGACTTGAAGTGCCGCTGAAACATTTTGTGATTGGTGAGCTCTTGAGTAGAATCTAACATCATGGCTGGGATCAGTAGAAAGGGATCCGGGAGGCCTTCATATTACTACAGATTCCTGGGCAAGTCTCGACTGCAGCGTCAGCGGAGCCGGTCCCGTAGCCGCACCAGACCGTCTGCCAGTAGGGGTAATAAATACTACTACTACTGCTGCTGTTAAAACTGTCTGCTCTCGAGTTTGTCTTGTTAGATTAGCAAGTGCATATTTGTGATGATGAGATTTACAAACTCTTCTCTTTGCACATATGTCACATTTTCCAAAGGTTGCACACTTTACAGTAACATTGAGAGGAGGTAGTTCCCCTTTTGAAACCAATTTCTGTTTAATCATATGAGAACTACTTTTTTTAGTGGCATTATTTTTAGAAGCCAAGACAACACTTGTGGATGTGTATGCTTGTGTGCGTGTGTGTGTGTGTGTGTGTGTGTGTGTGTGTGTGTGTGTGTGTGTGTGTGTGTTCGTGAGAAGCCGAGTGCGATGACAGTTTAGCGTCACTATTCACAAAGTGATGCTAGTCTCAGGTTGCACATCAACACTTCACAGCTCACAGCTCACTGTTAACTTACCCTGTTCCACCCTGAATAATATTGTTTATAGCAACAGAAAAAGGCTTAAAGTCAGTTAGTTTTCTATTCTTCAAACATTCTGTTCCTTTTCTGCTTCTCCGTCTTTCCATACAGCTGTACTTACTGATGGAGGCAGTGTTTGAACTGCAAGGTTATAGTGATAAGTCTGCCCCTAAGGCTTAGCTCAAGTTACTTGAACTGGCAGAAGAGAAGTAGCTCTGAAATCCTGAGCCTATTGATTTTATTTATTTTTTCTTCTTCCAAGTGAACCGCTGTAACTTGCCAAGCAAGATATTAAGCCGAAGACTGTGGTGCATCTGTTGCTCTCTTGCTGAATATGATGCAAACTTTCTCGAGACAAATTGTTTGTGCACAAAAAAATCAGGCTCACTTTCTCTGAAACTGAACCTTGCTTCCATGTTTTTTCCTTTTTACAACTTGTATTGTGGGTAAGTGTTGTTTGTCTTCAGACAAAGAGACAGACAAAGCCAGTGGAGGTGCTCCATGAGGTGCATAGGTGCGTGGCTTGTATGTCTTCACTTTGCTTCTTCACCTGATGAAAGAGGCTTTGAAGTCTCCCCTCTGTATCATTTAGTGCTCAAAGAATACACACAGACACACACAGACGTGCACGCGTTTGAGCTTATGTACAAAGAGGCCGCACAAACACGCTTTGCCTTGATCTTTGTGGGTAAATGTGAGCTCTCCTCACAAAAAACACTTTAACAAACCACAAACGAATACAGTGACATGCAGACAGAATGTGCTTAGATGTAGCAGACTATTAGAAACCCTTAAGAGTAATAAAACTCTTGTACTTGTTGAAATAAAATAGTTAAAGGACTTCTGGTTCTGGCCAAATATTCAGTTCATGTAGGTTTAAGTCTTTGTCATGTTCCTACACTATTGTAAAAAAGCTGTCACACATTCATTGCCACAGCACAATCTAATGTTTTCTTTTTCCCTACTAGGAATCTGAGTTTTTCTTGTTTACCTACACTGATAAGATCAGACTCCTGTGGAAAACTGACAGTAACCTGGTTGCACAAGTTCATTTCAATGCACTGAATGCTGAAAATCCAGCAGGACAGCTTAATGGCTGCTGTTCTTTTCACAGACGACAATGTAAAGGGCTGTAAATGTGTCAAACAAGTATTTCAGTCGAGAAACAGAAATTCCTATCTGATTTCTCCATTAAAAAAATGTAGGAATCAAATAACATCAGTATTATCTGTGCTTGTATGCGTTTGTTTCTCCTAATTGAGTGAAATGAGGGTTGTGAGGAAGCAAACTTTTCTGCAGTCAGGAGTCCATCGTGCCTGGAGCTTCGATAAATGATGTGCAATTTGCTGAATTGTGTGAAAAAGGTGTTTTGTTCAAACAGTTTATCTTGAGGAAGTTGCCGTAGCCCCTCTCGACATGTACACCGTCACTGGGACAGATCAGGTGGCAGCTGCATGAGCTCATGTGTTATTGTTTAGTGAGTGTGTGTGTGTGTGTGCGAACAGGTCTATGTCATCACTATCTGTGAATGGAAAAGCTGCTATCAGTTGGTTTCACCCTCACATCACCCTGGATCTGTTTCCCCTTCTTTCGCCGGGGTTGGTGACATTTACATACGAAATTACCGCTTATCTCGGGAGAGAGGCAGAGAAAGAGAGCATGGCATTGTCTGATCCGACTTGTTATGCCGGCATGTTTTGAAACTCTTGATGCAATCAAACTCTTTGTTCTGAATTGTCCTGTGACTGGAATATTGTCATATTTGAGAACAGAATTCTTCTTTTCCTTTTCACTCATCTACACCAACAGAGCCTTTGTGTGACATACGTTGTAAAGTTTTTTTTTTTTCCTGTGGAAAGTTGTCTTCCTCCTACAGTAGTAAACTTTCCCACCTCCTCGGAGACATTCTGGTGGAAAAACTCGGTCTCTGAAAAAGTGGTTGTTTTATTAAAGTTTCTGTCTCTGGTTTTGAGCTCATTTAGGACAAGTTACATATTTAAATGAGTTGAGCTGTCACCACTTCCCTTCATATCATTTTGCATGTTATAAGATAGACTGCCCTTTGGTGTGTCTATGCAAAGTTTTGTGTATTGTGGCAGAAATAACTTGTCAGTCCTTTTCTTTTTAATTTAATTTTCTTATACCTCATTTTCAATTAGAAGCTGGCAACATTTTTTTCAACCAAGCTGCCAAGTATATTTCCAAAGTGTAAACACACACTAATCACTTTCCTCTAAGTTACTGCCATCTTTTAGCATAAGCACAACTTGAACTTTCCAAATCCTTATCATAAAGTGATCTTTGCTTGTGTTCTAGCAATTTAATCTCAGAGTAATAGTTTGAAATTTTTGCAAATGTTTATATTAAACCGGTGGAAAAACGAATCTGTAGCAAACTGAAAGTGTTCAGTTGACAGTTATCGGTTTTACAAGGTGTAATGTGCAGGACTGTTCTTGCCCGAGCCAGACTAGCAGTTTCCCCCTGCTGATAAGATAACTGGCAGCTAGCTTTAACTTTACAATGAACAGACCAAACAAACAAGACTGGTATTGATCTTACTCTGGAAGTACATTTTCCCAAACAAGGAATTCAAAACTAATGTTGGAGGATGAAGCTAGCAGCCATCATTAGAAAGTCAGAGCAAGTCTAAACCGTATATCTCAATATCACAGCATGTCTTAAAGGTATGTACAGGACAACAATGGATACAGCATCTGAAAACAAGGAAGAACAACATAAAACTATAAAATAAATCACAGGAAGAGGAAATAAGAATTGAGGTGGCAGCGGGAACCGGAGAAAAGGCAATTGCAGAAGGAAAAATGACTCGCAGTAAAAGTAATATTGTTCAACTGCAGCATTTTATTAGGTCCCCCGTTTAGATACAACAATTTAGCTATAACAAGATCATAATAGGCCCTGTGAAATATGTCTAAGGAGGTACACTTGCAGTGAGAAAGTGAGTACAGGATGTGAAAAGATGATGTTATGAATATTTTCAATCTTTTAAATACACATGAACTGTCAGATGTAGGTCCTGACTGCTCGGAGACGCTTTCAAGATACAGCAGCAACCACGCACAGCACAGCACAGCAGGCAGTAACAGACGCAAAGTAACAACTGTGAGAAACCATGCAATTCAAAACAGTAAAGAAAGAGTTACTGAGCAGCTTGCAAGGAAGTGTTTGAACCACTCGATAACAACTCAATAATGCATTAGCACTGACAGTTATTGCACATAATCATATTCTCAATGGGTCATTACCAAGAAACATTTGATCCGCGCTACTGTGTCATTCTTAGTTTCTGCCAGGCTGTTTATGATGTAGTCAGATTTGATTGTGTGTGTGTGTGTGTGTGTGAGTGCATGTGCTGTGAATTCAGGCCAATAGATTGGGACCATGGCCAGAACAACACAGATAATGATAATCACTCATTTTATGATGCCAGGGTCACAATTGCCTAAGCTCAGAAAGGTTGGTAACGAGTCATCTTAAGTGATTTCGGTCTTAAAGTGTTAATCTGTTTTAAATATTAACAAGATGGAGAAACTGAGATATTTAGAGCAAAGTCGTGACAAGTTCAGACTGTAACTTCACTTTTTCTTTTTTCTAAAACAGATTAGCACTTTCATCTGTTTGTGCAGTCTGTGTCTGAGCATCTTCTCTGAAATTAAGGTCATATTTTAGTAAAGCAAATGCTTCACTAATCAACACAGGCAGTCTAATTCTTTTATCAGAAAACCTGAATTTGCAGCATATACGATCAGGCCGAGGGGCAGTAGAATAAATGAGAGAAAATAAACAAAGATAACATGGAGTAAAAGTGTCTCCCTTCTACTTTGTAAGTTCTGTGTTATAGGATGACAAGTGACAATATAATTGGGTTGCTTTTGAGGTCATATAATGGGAAGCAGAGAGATGAGGCACAAGGCAGAGAAAGTTTATGTTGGAATAAAGAAATGAAGTGAAACCCTCAAAACGCTCAACATCAACTCAATATTTAACCTCAGGATTGCTTTCTGATCTTGGTGTCATTTCTTCTTTCTCAAAAGTCTTTGTCTTGTCTGCCTTCGTTTTCCTCTGCCTGGTAAATCGTGGATATGGCCAAGATGACGCAGTGCTTCTGTGCACCCAAAAGAGTCCAATAACAGGGGGACAGGTGCAGGCTAATCCCCCTTAATCTGCAGATATCCACTCAGATTACAAGTCATAACGACTGAGAAATAGCTGCAGAACTATAGAAGATTATCACCACTGCCCACCCTGAGACAGCCTGTCAGCCCTGAAAACTAATAGTATATGCAAGTAAGCGTAGTTATTTTCACACGAAGTGGAACGTGCTAGAACACACCCGGGGTAATTGCATTAATGAAACCTTGTTCCTCTAACAGGCCTTTGGTTTGTTTAGCAATTGTTATCTTTCTCTGGTTGGAAACAATATTCAGCAAAAAGAGAGATTGCTTTCAGAGCTTTACAAAATTACTTGAAAGCAGTTCAGCCTCCACTGTGCATAAAAGTCTGGGGTCTGGATGTAATAGAACCACATTATGCAATGTGAAAAAACATGAAGAATGAGGACGCATGATGCACAAACACATTTTAAGACGTGTATTCACAGGAGCTCTTGAAAACCATTTCACACGATCAGATCTCAACAATCATGCAGAAATAATAACAGCTACAACTTGGCTTATAAAGTGGGACTGTCATCCTGGGTACGCTTTGTGCAATCTGTATTTTTGGGGAAAACAATTTCAAGGAGGTGTCATGTCGACTGACATCAAGCCTGGATTGGGTGTCTGCTTCATATCTGTGTATCTACAAGTGGATATTATTGAAGTTAGTAGGATCTCAGTCAGCAGTTGCAGGAATGTTGCTTCAGTTTCACCCTCTGCACAAACATAAACTTCCTCCTCTTGCGCCCCACTCTTCGCCTCCTCCGCCCCCCTCCTCTGCCTTCCCATAACACATTGCAGACAAAGGCATGCATGTGCCAAACTAAACATGAAGCAGAGCTCCTCTCACTGGATTTGACTTGAATTTGGTCAAATATAGATTTAAAGTGGTTTGTGGAAAAAATCCAGCTTCAGTCAGCTGAGGGTTGTTTTGCAGCCTCAGGTTCTCCTACAGTAGATTTGTACTTTTGCAGTGTTGATTGGGCAATTATAAAAATTGAAATTATATTTTATTTTAAGAGGAATTCTATCATAAATTCAACAGCTGTGATTTTCTTTAATTTATTCCTTAAGATAGAGACTCTGTGTCAGCAGAAAATTAAGTGACTGTTGACTGTATTTACACTAGAGGTTGTTGGAGGATGAAATGACTCCGCTTTACTCCCTGCTGTCCACACAGTTGCTCCAAGGAGACAGAGTAGCACCTCTTTATCACCTCATCATCTCTGCAGTCTGAGTAAATACCACATCTCAGGGGTCAAAAGTCCAGTACTGTCCTCACAGTTCAGTGTTAACACATTATAGTCTCTGTGCACACACACCGAAACACCCTCTCAGTATTAGTCACACACAGACACGTTTTAGGTTAAGCTATAAAGCTTGATATTTCAAATCTGTCCCTATAATACAGTACGTCTCCAGGAGGGCCTCTGCTGTGACCTTCATTATATGGATCACTGTCCAGTTGGGAATGAAGTACACCACTAATGAGACTATGCCTTGTGACAAAATAAAACAAAAATAACAATAATAATAATCTTTATTCTGGCATTTTGCTCTTTGACTGACTTTAATTCACAGTTTATATTCCAGAGACAGACAAAGCTTTTTGCAGCACTATCAGCCAGTCAAGACAAGTTTTAGTTGTCATGTACTTTAGGGGAAAAAAACAGAACAGTGATGTATTTCTGAAGGAGGGAGGATGAGAGGTGGGGTGGACCCAGAGAAAATAGTCCTCCAGGTAGAAAGAACACAGTAAACACAGCTTGACAGCCTGTGATTTTTGCTGCACACTTCAGCGGCCCACAGAGAATGTGTGTATATATGTACGTGTGTGTGTTTGTGTGTTTGAATTCTCCTCTCCTCTTTTCCTTCCTGTCATAACACAAGAGCTGTGTATTCTCTTTGGAGGCTATTCTTCATCCCCGAGGGCCTAGACTTCTTCAAATACAGACATGTGCTGCTATTGATAACGAGATCCTGTACTCAGACTTCCTGCTCATTAGCTCACTTAGGACCTGATGGATTATTAAAACTTCAAATGTGCACTTTAAAGCAACTGTAATGACTGTATGATGAAATATTAACAGTGAATCAAATGTACCAGCCATTGTGTTAATTCCACCCCACTTTTCAGCTCCCCTTAGCTGTACAGCAGCGTAGTTCAACTCTTTGTCTTCCCTTTACAGCCTGCACTTGTACAAGGTCCGTTCTTATTGTTGTATTTGGGAACAACAAGCAACTGTTTTAAGTCAAAGTGCTCGTTGTAAGTTACAGTAGGTGCCAGCAAGCAGAAGCACAAAGTGAGCTGAACACAATGGAGTAAGAAGCTTTGAAGGCAGATATTTATTTCAGGAGTTGATCTAAAGCGAAACAGTCCCAGTGGTTAAGTCTTAAAAGATGCTACTGTTCCTCTGTACGTGCTGAAAAAAGCACGTTTATGGACTTTTGGCAACATGTGGAGGTAATTGGGGTGATGTTTTCATGATGATATGTTCAGCTGTGCCCTTTTTCTACCAGATGTAGTGCTGTGTGTTCTTTCACAATAGTTCAATATAGTTTCATCAGTTCACAAAACATTTTTCCAATACTGCTGTGGAGTGTCGATGTGATCTTTGGCAAACTTCAGGCGTGTAGCAATGTTCTTTTTAGTAAGCAGCAAGCAGGATGTTAGCCACTTCCAATGATGCCTTCGAATCTTTGGCTGTCAATTTCTTTTACCTCATTATTGAGTGTTTGTTGTGCGCTTAGGGTCATTTTGACTGGCCGCCCACTTCTTTACCAAGAAGTGTCTGTAGACTGGTGAATTTCGAAAGTCTTTGACATCACTTTGTAACCCTTTCCAGCTTTTTGTAAATCATCAATTCTTGATCATAGATCCTCTGAAAGCTCCTTTTGGCGAGGCATGGCTCACATAAGCGTATTCTTCCTGTGCAGAGCAAACAAACTTAAAAAGTTAACAGATTTTCTTAACTTATCTCTGACACCTGACTCCAAAGCCACCATGAGGTTTTATGTTTGTTCTTTTTTGTGTTATTACTTTAGGCACATACTCTTGACTTAGATGAAGATCAGATCATATTTTATGACAAATTAATGCAGAAAACCATGAAATTCCAAAAGGTTCACATACTTTGTTCACATATATTTGTGCATGTCTCAATTTGCTTTTTATGTTAAAACAATGTTGCAGCCAAACTGTAAGCAGCATTGACTGCACATGAACCACAGCAACAATAACTACTGTACATGTACAGCATATTCAGTTGAAGACATCTGTGGAAGTGTAATAGACAAAAATCAATTTGTCCCTCAGAAGGATTACTAATGTGACACCAGCAGCACAGAGTGTAGATACAGCATGTTCTTTTCAAGTCGCTATCATTTATGGGCACATTAAATACTGTGCAACAACAACCTTTGGGAATGTCCTCTGTCATCACAGAGCCACTTAGCACAGCCAGCTCCACGAGTGACAAAAGATCATAAAACACATCACTCCAGGCACAAAAACAACGTGTGTTTAGAAAGTCATTATTATGTCTGCACAGCACTTCGGCATAGCCACACCAAAAATAAGCTGTTATGCAAAATGTTCATCACATTCTTGTTTCCCCCCTTTCCTGTCTTCCAGCAGGTTTAGTGACACATTTCCACCTGCCTGCCCTCCGCACCGCTGCGCTGTTCACCACATGCATGAATCAGTTATATTCATTCATTACATTCCTCTTTTTGTCTTCTCTTAACAGCAACTCACAAAATGTTTCAGACTAATGAATATCACAGTTTCAGTTTCAGTTTCAGATGTGGGTGAGGACTCTTCCTACCCCACTCACACCTACAGTCATTTTAAAGCTGGAATATCCTGTCTAAGTGAGGTCTGAAGGGAAGGGAAGGTTAGCCGGCATTGTATGGATCACACCTGGTTGGGAAACTTTACTGTATATTACTAGATGTTAACAACAGGAAGAATTGAAAGAAGAAAAGAAGATGTATTAGATACCTTTCCTCAACAACTTAAAGTGATGTGTGTAGTCTTTATATGTATCGTTGCTCTGTTTAAATGAGATGGGTCAGTGTCACTTCCCTGTCTCTAAACTAACTATAAAGCTAGAAACAACATGTGATTAACTTAGATTAGTGTTATTAAGATACTCAACATGAAATCTATAATGTAAAAATTACCATTTGTGGATTCACAATGAGTCACAAGCTTGAAATTCTTCTTGAGTTGATTTCTGGGAAATATCATAGAGCCAATAAGAACCTTCCTATAAAAAGACAACATAATGCTCGGTTGTTTAAAATTACACAGACTTCACTCCCAGGCTGCCCTGTTCCTATCTCTGTTGGCCAGACCAGGACACACTTCAATTCCTGTGGACCCACGAAATACCAGCGACTATCATCTAGTCAACAATATGCTGCTTTAAGCCCCCTGGGCTCTTACTGGCACTTCTAGGGTTCCATTACCCCAACTGTGAGTGTGGCTAGAGGATGGCAGAGTAAAGACAGTCAAATGGCTCTGTTTTGTTGGTAGGTGATGATGGAGGATGGAGAAGTGGTGGCATGACTTTCTTGGATAGAGAGAGAGAAAGAAGAGGCAACAACAGATGAGAATTCAACTTGGTGTGAGGGACTGGGGAAGGTAAAGGTGTGATGGTACAGGAAACAGAAGGTTTCAGAAATAGAAGGTTTAGAAAGTCTCTTGTGGTTGGAAAACACAACCACAAGAGAGAAAAAATAACACAATAAACATCTCATCATGGAGGGCAAAGGGGAAAATGGTTTTAAAAATCCACTGCAATCAGGGTTTTGGGTCACCTTTTGCAGCCATTTCAAGAGTGTGTGAGTAAGACGGTGATTAAAGTCATTGTGCTCTTAATGTTTTTTTAAGGAACACCAGTGCTACTTGTGGCCTTAAACGTAATATCACTTGGGAGTTCAAAGACGCTTCACCTTTTTACACAGCTGCTGTTGTCTGTGGGCCCTTCAACCCTTTGACCTTACAAATGGAGCCTAACTTGCTTCAGTAGATGCTCACAAACACACAACACAAGTAGTAATTTTAGTCAGCTGCTGTTAGACAGAGGCCACTTAAAATGAGATTAGAAGTCACCACATGCAGCATACGGCTCTTTTATGATCTACTTGGGGATATTGAAGTTGCAATTTGCGTGTAGCGTCTGTGTTTTGTTTGGTGTTGGTTAGAAGGTTACTAGTTTTACATGCATTTGCTGAAATACATTGCATGCAGATGGCGAAGACGTGCACGTGTGCATGCTTGAGATTTCCTGTGAGCCATTGTAGCAACCAGCTGTGTACAAGTGAGGAGATTTTCATTGATAAATTAAGCAGACTAAGGGGGAACATCTAATAATCTTGAACGCAGAAATAATCTTTTACGTAAGAAACTGAAATTCACATTCATTCAGTCAATACACATGATTATATCGGCACTGTTTCCTCATGAATGATTTTCAGATTTTAAAGGAGACTTGTTGTCATGGCAGCAGAGATTTCAGAGCAAATTGTTTATGACATTGAGGAAGTGAGACAGTCAAGTAGTTTAGATTTAGATTTTTGTATTTCAACTGATGCAGCAGTTTCTATTTGCTTTGTACTCACAATACAAAGCAAATAGCAGGTTTTTGATAAAATATGATTTTAATGATCCTTCATAATATTGAATCCAGAACTGCCACTCAGCAAGATAACTGAAGCTGCACAGATGAAGAGTCAGATGCTGGATAAACTCCACTAGACAGTCTTGACAGAGTGTTGCCAAGTCCAGTCATGTATCGCTAGACACTGATGGTCACATTCATTTCTCTGCATAAAGCCGCCTCCAGGATGGCACAGAAACAGCTCTATTATTCTCCTACAAATACAGAAACTGTTAGTAAGGCACTGCACATGTTGTCCAAGCCTGACAGAGTTAAAGCCGGGGCTGGTGATCAGAGACCTGGACTTGGCATGTGTTTTACTGCTGTAGGAAAACTGAGAAATAAAAACATTCAAGTCTCTAAGACTGAAATGACCCATTAGACTTCTGCACTTAAATTCCTTAACACAGCTATGAAATGTGCCTGTGAAACTTGTAACTTCAAATTGGGTCCACACCTCTTCAGGTCTCTCTCTAACTCCAGACTTTTCACCTATGAAATAAGCACTTTGTAACATATGTTTAGAAAAGTGCTCTATAAATAAATTTATTATTATTATTATAATACATAAAACAAGAAAAGCTTGATATGTCTCTGTGACACAGAGACTAAGCTACTGTAGTTTAAAAAGCAAATCCTACTAGCCTTCACAAGGCAATGGATCACTGCTCAGAGCCCCCAGATGGGTCTGGTTTTCATTTAGTGATTTGATTTTTGCAGCGGAGGACGTCTGCTCCATATCAGAGCATGTTGTGTTTGCTGTTTGTTGTTACTGACTGTGTCCATGTTTATGTTGAGGCTGTGAATTGTGTGGGTTGGGATGCGAGCCAGTGCTTTGCACAGCAGGAAATGCTATTCCTCCATCCATTCTTCAATTGCATTGTGCGCTTATTCAGTCAACCAGCCTGTTAAACAGTAGACAGCTAATTTAGCACAGCTCAACTTAACAAGCTAAGAGAAAGGACTGCACTAGCAAACAAAACATCCTCCAAGTGTGTGTTCTCCTGCTTGTAGCTTTGTAGAGATTCTCGTATGCAAAAATCACATTAGGCACAAATACTTTTGGCACAATTTTTTGTTAATTGAATTTTTGGTAATATCATTGTTTCCAGGTTTTTGTTTTTGTTTTTTCATTTGTGTTACTGATGCCAATATTTGTACCAGACAGTACTGATTCATGACTGCTTCCTTTGTGATTGTGCATAATAGCATGAAAGATTAAAATGTACCACAGTATTCATATACTTTACATATTGGCTAAATATATCTTTATTTTTAAATTGAGAATGTAGTAAACTATGAGAGAGTAGAATATTGGTGATAGTACCAGTTGAGCATTTTATAATAAACCAATGTGTGATGGGTATTATGTTTGTGGTAGCGACCAACAGCACATAGTTGGTAATAACTTTATTTTAAAATGTCCATTAATGACTAACTTCTCTAGATCACCTTGTTAAATGACCAATATTAGCTTTGGCTTTAGTTACCACAGTGCACATGCAACCATCACTCTGTTCCTTTTAAATACTTGGGTAATAACGTCTGGTTAGAATCCTAGGACGTAGTACTTGTTAACACTACTTTCATTACTTTCCCATGATCGTATTCGTATATATACCGATTTTGTTTTGGAAATTAACTTTTCATATACCAAATGAAATCTTTTTCACCTATCTGGGACTTTTATTGTGTTAAACACACTTCAAGACAACATGACAGCTGTTCTTTACCTGGGTCACAGGTTAGTGCAACAACAACATACCAACAGATGCAGCTCATGTACAGAACAGAGTTTCCTGTTTAGGGTCATTGTAGTTCATCAGCTTGTTAATAACTTGTTCTGTAACTGATACCGCGCTACACTGTGTACTGTATATCTCATTCTTTTTTTTTTTCTGAACCTGTACGTTATATTTAAACAGGAGTAGGTAATTAGAGACTGGACCATATTTAAACTTCTTTACATCAAATCAGAGGTGAAATAAATCATAGACAGTACCAGCTGGCAGTTGTTATTTTAACGTGTCCTGTTGCCTTTTATCTGTATAATCTCAGCAGATGTTGAAGGCCGTGAGCGTCTTCAGCTAAGGTTTGAGGTATTTCCGCTTTGCTGTCAGTATGTGAGTGTGTGAGTCTTCCTTTGGGCGCTTTGGATCTTTAGACTTTGTCGAGTTAGGTAGGTCAAGACTCTTAAAAGTGATAACACATTGATGGCTAATTACTCAGGATGTCTTGAGATTATAATAATAATGGCACTTCACTGGTTGAAGGAATGGTTGGAAGAACACAATTGTTTTCTTGAGTGATACTTCTCGTTCTGTATGCTAAACAGGTTTGTTATCCTTTAATTTAAATATGAAGTCAGCTCCAGCATCCAATTAGCTTAGCTTAGTAATAAGACGAAGTCTTTATTTGAGTTTTTAAGTGTCTCTTTATTCGTCAGTTAATAGTCGTACAAAAAATTGTTGCGTTGATTAACTCTCATCTCAATCAAACGTCCTTTTGACATTAATGCTTTTCTTTTTTTTTTGCAGAGTCTCCTCCAGAGAGGACAGGACGCCGTCGCAGCATGCCGGGCAGCTCCTCAGAGAAGACTACACCCACCATGGAGGCCACATCTGCCGCTGCCACACCTTTCAGAGTCACCGTGAGTACTGTGAGTTTGTTTTTATGTATTTTCTTTGTCTTCTCTGTTTGTTGTACTTTCTGTCTCCTTCTCCACCTGAGTTTGCTTTAGGAGGCTGCTGGTTACAGATCAGTGTTTACAGGAGCTCGGTCTGGTCTCCAGATGGACTCATGCCAATCTGAAACTCATTTACTTCAAATGTTGAAATGGTGTCTTTGATGTTTGGTGTCTGCACATCACACATCTACACATCTACACATCTTGGGTTTATGTTCAGCACACAGTCCTCCACTGCCTATTTACATCCTGTGTGATTTTTCATTACATTTCACTCTGAATAACATTCACATGCTTTAAATCAGCTAACACATGCACACTCCCACACCCATGCACCTGCAATATCGCCACTCACTCGCTTATAAGCAAAGCAAGCTTTGTCTTTCCGTGTCTGTCACACGTGTATGCATGCATAACATAACGCAGTTATGTCAGTCACTTTGCTCTAATTCCAATCCAGTATGCTTTCTGCCATGTATAATTTAATACATAAACAACCAGTTAATGAAGCAAAGAATTATGCCATGAGTCATCAATTTAAAGCTAATTAGGAATTAGCAGTGCATATTTTCATTAATAAATAATGAGTGGGGAGATGACAACCTGGAGGTGAACTGTAAACAGATGATGTTTGACCAGATGGGTCATGAGCGCTCAGTGGAACTTTTCTGTCTATTTATCAGGGCTCATTTTCAAGTTAGTTTATTAAAAATAGACAAAATATATTCTTTTTTTTTTTCATCTTCTCCTTTTTGATTCCCCTTTTTTTTTTATCACCATCAGCTGTCTTCAGCATACAGAGTAGGTACTGAAAGGTGTCTATAAAAAGCAGAATGGGAAGTCTCAAAGGGTTATTAAAAAAAAAAAAAAACAGCCCACACTAAATAGAAAAGGCTAGATCTACTTGTGTTGAGCCAACTGCAGAGTGAAGTGTTTCATGAACTGAAACAGTTTCAACTTTATTTTTGAAGTTGCACATACAGTATTAAAATGATCAGAGCATGACGAGCTAGCGATTGCACAACGTCTGGGGTTTGTTAAATGTTACAAGACCGTATGACTTTGTGCATTTTCTCCCCTATTTTTATTGAAATAATTGAGCAACACTTTTTATTTAACCAAGATTGGATGATTTTATGTAGAGAGATATAAAAAGACCAGAAGAATAAAAAGCTTGTAGGAGACAGAAGGGTTTAGATAGAAGGCCTAATATTGATTAAGTGTCTGCTATGCAAGCTCATGTTCTCTACAGAGATGGAGAGAACACTGCGGTAAAGCAACACTGCACAAAAAAAACTCTTCTCCTGCACTTTTCCTCATAGTGCCCCCTTCTGGCTTCTCATGGGAGTTCAGCAAACTAAGTTCTTAAAACAAACTTTTTCTATGAACCCTTATTTACTCTACATATACAATCAACGAACAAGCAAAAAAAAAAAAAATTTGACTAAAATGTTCTCAGGAGAGTTTTTGTTCTTCACTTCATGAGATAATGTGTAATATGGTAATATGTAAGGACACTAGTAGTTGGAGAGAGATCAACTCTGCAATATAGAAAATTACAAGAGGTGCAGAAAGACAAAGGGATCAGATACATGCATGGTGTCAGACATCAGTGCTGGAATACAAACTGGAAGAAATGCAGGCGGGCATCTTTCTCTCCTGCATCTCCCTGTTTTAGCAGCGACAAACCACCACTCACTTTTCTCCCTCCAATGAAAAGAATTGCGGTGACATCTAAAGTACCCCTCCTAGGCCTTGAGCTAAATCTGTCAAAATGTTTTCCTCTCATGTTCTTTGCAGAGACTGGGTTCAGTGTCTGCACAGACAAATGGATGGCGCACACACACTTACATACACACTCATAAGCCCATCCTCCAGTACTTCTCACAAAAACAGTTTCTAACCAGTAGGCATGGACAAAAACCGAAATCTCTCCGAAGCTTAATCTTCCACAGCCAATCCAAAAATAGTAAAAGATTGCATACATTAAATGAAAAAAGTTACAATTCTGTAGCGTCTCTTCTTCAGTGGTTTCTCTTAAAGAGCTGAAAAACAAACCTTATCTACAGTAAGTCTGCCACATCTTGCACTAGCTAGCTGGATTTATTTTATCCAGTCGCTCCCAAACTCTATTCTCCCTACCTCAGATAATAGCAGGGGTCTAATTGGACAGGTATGTCTGTTGTTTTCATCAGTTTGTGCTGGAGGAGGACAAGAGAGGTTGATGTGGAAGCAGGGAACACCCTGCTGATTGTCCAGGCACAGATTCTATCAGCAGCCATTAGGGAGGCCTTGAATTGCCAAGTCAGGGGAATTGAATGAACTTGTTTGCTTTAATTTAATGAAAAAAAAAAAAAAGAAAACAAAAAGCACAGCCATAAAATTGAGCTGTCCTCTTACTGCTGATTTAATCGAGTTGGACAGGCTGAGATTATAATCAAGTATGCAAGCTTGTTATGCACTCGCTCTCACACGCACAGAGGTAACATGTCTGCTCTGTAAACAAGGTAACAGTAATTATGAACTAATTGTTTCCACAGCCATCATGCCACAACAGTATAATAATCTAGGAGTGGTTGGTGAAAACCAGGTTCCCCTCCCCTTTGAGAATTCATGTTTAATCAGATTATGCCATCCCCTCCTTCCCTGTCAAATGGACTAATTAGAGAACTCATTGAAACACGTACTACTGTAATGCCCAGTGTCAGGTAGCCACACCAAGGTCCTTGAAATGAAACATCAACGGTCTGACATAAATAATAAAAAACAGCAACGTTTAGGAAAGAACAAGCTCAGCATTGATTTCAGTGATCTCTAAATGTTTACATCATGTTTTCAGCGACATTTATTGATATTATTCATCCAAGCATTGTGGGCGCCCGTATTCCCATGAGTCAATTTATGCATTTCCGTACCAGACAATGGAACAATGGCATGATATATGATACCTTATTATATGTCACAGTGCTTTTAGCTGGTCCCTTACAACAAGGCATAATGGAAAGAGGTCAAGCTTTCTACGTTGTCAGGAAATGTCAGCATCGCTTTCTTGATAGGTAATGATCAGTGAGCGGAAACTTTGTTGAGACGAGGCTGGATCAGAATATAAACCAGAGGGAGGAACAAACGATTCCACTGCATTTGGCAATCTTTTGTTTCTGAGCTCCACCATCTCGATTCTCTGTTCTGCTGGTGCTGTGCTCTGCTGAGCCCTGATCCAGCGATGACCTTGCCACTCATTTACTGTACTTTTTCTCTTCACTTTCTCCCTCATTTAGTTTCATTTCATTGCTTTTTTCTATCAACTCATGCTCTGCCACCTCCGCATTGTGCTCCACTTTTCCATTTATCCTACTCCTATAGCTCGTTCCTCCCTGGCAGACACTTACCGTCATTTTCTCAATTTTTTTTTGACTGGTTTCACCTCTATTCCTGCTCTCTCTTCTTCACCATATCTGTCTTTGTCAGATTTGTGTTTCTCTTTTTATTTCATGTCCTGCATATTTTTCCCTCTTTCCCTCTGTCACCTCATGTGAGCAGGTGCCAAATTAAATGCTATCATTTTTCCCCTGTGTCAAGCACCGGTCCCGTTCTCATGGGGTTTAATCTGGTGTTGAGGGAACCAGTCATTTATACCGACTGATTTTAAGGGAGAATATCGTTCATGTCTGCTGACTTTTACCCCGTCCAGTAGCTCTGCAAGAGGCTGAATTAGAGAGTAGTGTTTATTGGTGTCATGTTGCTGTCCACGTCAAAAAATACAAAATGTTTTCTTTATAATTTCTTCCATCCTTCTTCTTCGTTTTTTTCCTTAGTTTTTGTGTTTCTGTTTCTCCCTCTGCACTTCCGAATCCATCCATCAGGGAAAGGAGAGAAATAAAAACAGAATGAGCAGCTACTAATCAATCCACCTCGCCTACAGGGACAGGTTTCTTTTCACTGACTTATGTCTGCGAATAGGAAAAAAGGAGAAGCTGATTAATTTGTTAGCTGTGAATATATGAACAGCAGCAGGCGCACACTCACTCTAGAGACTACGCGGAAGATGCATGGAATCACTATTTATTTGGAGTGGATTGTGAATGATGACATGCACAAATGCGGAAAGGTGTATGTTACTGGAGTTATTGGTTTTCTTGGCCATGAAAAAGTCTTTTAGCTCCCTTTAAGTCCTCTTTCATGTTATTGAAGGAGCAGATCTGAGGGCGATGCTAAATGCAAATAAAGGAAACAAAAGACTCTGACTCATATTTGTCATTTTTTTAGGATGGTGCTTATGCTAATTTAACTGCATGCCCACACACTCACATACACATATGGAGTGAATCATGTATTTATGTGGCTTGTGCCTCAGAGAAGGAGCGAGTTTGCTTCAGAAAGCACCCCTACCGAGATCCTCAGGTGTCTCGCTCATCGACAGAGGTGACTCAGCCCTGTTCATTCAGCTAATAGCCTCTGAGCCAGTTCACTGGTGACAGGTAGCAATAGTAAGCCATTTGCTGGCCACTTCTCTGTAAGCCTTACATATACCCTGTCATTATTTCAGCTAAACTAAGAGCTTCTAGCACAACTACAAAGTGTGATCATTATTGAGTATGTAGAAAATGGTCATTGCAGATGATGAGGGTCTAACAATTTAGTCCAATTAAAGTTTGGATAAAGTTTGGTCATGGTCAAAATCAAAGCGGCAGAGGCAAGAACATTTCGACTTTTAATCCGTAGCATGTGTCCAGTTCCAAATATGCTGGATCCAATATTACCTGTCATGATACTCAGTAGTCTTTTTCATTAGACTTCCTGGCTGGGAAATTCTTTTTTCAAACTCCATGTCACAGTTTGTAATTCATGCTTTCTGTTACAGACCTGTATTCTCCAAGCCTGAATTGAGTAATTTCCTCAGACCACAGAAAGCTCCCTCCAGAGCCACAGATAAAATTATACAACAGTTTTGGTTCTAAAGGCTGGGAGTAGAAGAACTCCTCATGACAAGTAAACTGCACTTCATATTTAAAATCAAAGGAGTTCGCCATTGCTTTATTTTTGGTCTTGTTTTCTAAGATCTTTCTCGAGCTGTCTCATTACGATGTGTAATTTGGTATTATGTTTACCTCATCCATTCCTGTGAGCACATTATAATGTAGATGCACACCTAAGGCACACTTTTTATTGTTGGTACTGACTTATTGAGTACCCCCTGCTTAGGATGTAGTAAGGGGTTGTATTGCTGCTATTGATTCTGGTCACATTCACACACACTAATGAAACATAGACCACGACTGGCGTTAGCTCAAATGTACTGACATTAGCAATGCTTTGCTCCGTGCCCACGGTGCCTCCTGATGCCAGGTGTTGTTGATCAGGATGCTGTGGCTGCTCTCTGATCAGCTGGCAGCCTGTCTGAAAGTCACTCTCTAATTATACCCATTTCAGTGTTGCCCGGGGCGACCTATTCACACTGTAGGTGGTAATTATACAGGTGTGTTAATGGACACACTGAGATGGAGGGAGGTATTTTCACCATGCGCCGCCTGTCTCTCCAACATATGAACTGTGTGCGTGTGAAGGAACATGACATGAGGTTGAGCCACTATAAGTATGTCACCAGAGGTTTTCAGTCTATTAGTCAGCCTGTAAATCAGTTGTGTTTTCTGGCTGTGAGGTAAAGCTAAGCTTGAACGCTACCTGGCTTAGTACCTTCTGCTGGCTCCATATTGGCTGACTTGTTAAGTTCTGTTTTCTCCGTGCTGCCCTGCTAAGTTGCTCCATCAACCTCCTTATGCGCCCTCTTTGTTCAGTCCTTCCTTTTTCATCCTCTTCTTCTTTTTCTTCTTATGCTTCTTGATCTTCTTTCCTCTAAAATCTAAAAAAAGCAGAAAAATAAGACGTCTCTCTAAACTTGCAACATCCTGCCATTTCGGCACCACATCTCATTTTGTTCATACTCTCTCGCTCTTAAAGCCAGCCAACAGTTGCCATGGAGACGCCGAGGTGCTTGGGGGAGTGTGATTGCAGATGTTAGAAGAAGTAAACACACACACTCGGATAAAGACGAATAAGAAAACTAATAAAGGGGTTTATCCATTGAATTAGTGTGTGGAAATGATTACAAAACACTCAGTGTTTGCATGTTGCAGAATGAATGCTGCCATAATTAACGCTGTGGAAAACAACCTATCATTTTGCCAAAAGTGTTAACTACCGGCTTTTTACGTCTGTGTTTTATGTCTATGTTTGAGGTCCTATGCTGTTTCAGGAGACGGAGATCTATACATATTTATTACCCTTTCACTGTTACCTACATTAGGTCTCACCAAATCTAGAATATGAAGGGTTAGTGTTGGTATTAATATGTTCAGCAGTGCTGCCAGGTTGAGTTTAATAATTGATATCTCAGAAACTTGGGGTGACTATGTTTTATTGACTGTCTCTGTCACTCTCTGACAGGGCTTTCTAAGTCGACGGCTGAAGGGCTCGATAAAACGCACCAAGAGTCAACCCAAACTTGACCGCAACTCCAGCTTCAGACACATCCTTCCTGGCTTCAGGAGCGTAGACAATGACAGGTAAGTGTGTTTGTTCATCGTGCTGACGCTTGTGTGCGTTCATGTATGATTTGTCCATGCATCTTTTCTTTTCTGGTGCCTCAATTTGCCTGATGGCTGGATATTCAGGTCACTGTCAACATGTGGTGTTGTGAGTGCATCATGAAAACCAGTGCATTCTGGCTCTTCTGTCAGTTTTGATACTGGTTCCTGCAGCACATGAGGAATTTCCCCTCCTGTATTCTGTCGTGGCGTAGCAGGTTTGGATTATGATAAACTCATGTCTCTGCAAGATGCTTAAATATGTTTTGTGTCATTATTTCATTATTTGTTTAGTCTCACCATTAGGGTTAGGCAATACAAACAAACAGAGATAAAAATTCAGCATACTGTTGATAAGTTACTGTTTGACAGTGTGCTGACAACCTATCACATCCCAAACACAAAGCTATTTCTAACCAGTGTAAACAGTCTTTTAGGATCAGACAACCCACTATCCAAAATAGACACGGTGGACTTGGTTGAGGCAGCTAAACACACCTCATGCTGTCTTTTTTGGTATCAAAGTCTGATTGAAAGACATGAATGAATGATGAGCCCTCACAGTCCCAAATGGGGGTTATCACCTCAAAGCCAAAAACCTCTGCCAAGAGAGGGATGGCAAATAAGACAGTTTATCACACGAATAAAGCACCAACAAATACAACCATTCCCAGGAACACATACATGCTTTTCCCTATTGTTAGTAGACACAGCACACAAACTGTAGATGTGTTAGATATAAAAGACATGACTGTGAAAAAGTTTTTGGCAAGATTGAAGATTTTTGTATACTGTATGATTTTCTGTTCGCATCGCAACTTTAATCATTTTTTAGGTTCTGACTCTACCATTACATAATTGTCAGTTAAGGAAAATTTTAAGCTCAACAGAAATAGTTTTATAGTGTTAATTAGTTAACTAGAACTGTCATCTCACCCATCCTGTTTCTCCATTCAGAAAGCTGCCCCACATACACATACATGCTTCTATTGAATATTGTCATCTCCAGCCTCCGACTCAGAACTGTACCAATCTATTTTTCATCAGTGTGATGGTGGTTTGCTTCAGGCTGTGATCTTTTCCAGTTTCTAATAACTTTTTTCTAATTTTCTCAAGAGTTAAACACCTTGGCAGACATTTGCTATGGCCAAATGATCAATTAGACTTCCAGACAAGGCTATGTTGACTTGTGCTGGCACTGCCTTAATATTTTTTTGTTTTGATGGTCTTTCCGTACATGGACGAGCCACAGCGATCATTCCCAGCACCTTCCTTTGCTGCATCTGGAAAAAAACCAAGGTGTCCATCTGTGGGCTTTAATTAATGGAGGTGCTGCATTTGAAGGGATGTTCAACGGTTTTCAGTTTCAAAACTTGGAGCAGAGTTGCTGCCTCGCTTCATACTTTTAATGAGGCATTAACATCACTGTCACACTATCACAAGGGAACACTGCCATTTGTTCAGTGTGGAACATGGTGAAATGTTCCTCTGGTGCAGTTGGACAAAATGAGCTCTTGCTTCCTCTTCTTTGTCGCACTGTCTTTTCTCATTCTCTCTCCCACTTGTGCTTATTTTTTTTATACCATCTATCTCCCTAACTTACTCCCTTCTATCTATTTCAAACTCATCACTCTCTAAATTCACCTTCATCGCCTCCACTCCCTTTCTTCATTTCTTCAGACAGTAGTAAGGTTTCCTTAACCTATCAGCATTTATGTGCTTCCCTGTGATAAAGTACCCTGTAAAGAAGGCAAATATCGGACAGGAAATTGGAATGTCCAGGAGGTGTCTTATCTCACCTGGTTCACAGAAACACACACAGACTACTTGCAAATGTACACAATGGCCCCTATATGATGATAGATCCCCACAAATATATCCTCATGTAGTAAAAGAAGACAGAAATGCCACTCTGGTGCTTTCACTCCTCTAGGACGTTACAGTAAATAGGAAAGAGATGGATATAGTAACACGTGTGTGTGTGTGTGTGAGAACTACTTTTGTTTGTGTGGAAAAGAGGGAGGAAGCATGAAAAAGATGCAGAATGAGAGAGTAATGTGCTGTGAGAAGACTCAGTGACACTCCCTGTCAGCCACAGGGCAGAAAACACTGCAGAAGAAGACGGGTTTGGGAACTGGCAGAAGCGAGATGATGAGGAGAAGGAGATACTGAAGGCGGAGGGAGGGAATCCTATACCCTGAAAAGTCCTTGGTGTGCAGATGTGCAGCTTTGAATGTGAAATCTAGTGTATAGAGTGAATATTTCGTATTCACTGTACATTTCAAACACAGATGAATAATTTCTGTGGTTGAGTGCGATATGTGTGAAGTTCATATATATATATATATATATATATATATATATATATATATATATATATATGCATGTGTGTGTGAGTGTGTGTGGGGTTGTAAGTGTGGAGTATATTATTTTGTGTTAGCCGTGATGACAACGTTGGGCCTTGTAGCCTCCGGCAGTCTCAGAGGAGAGACCTGCAGATGAGAGGCAGCTGGACTTGTAAAATGAAACCTTCATCTTTGTTAATCAGAGGCTGGACCCTCACTGAACACTGCTATCTTTAGCACAGCAGAAACCTGGCAATGTGTAGTGGGATTTTTCCTAAAATAAATACATTTAACCCCATTCCACCGTGGCAGTAGCAGCCGCTGCACAAGGATCGACATCATTTGTTATGTTTGCATTAATCATGACCTCAATTTTAAGAACATTGTCCTACTTGTTGATTTTAGAAAGGTCTGTTATTGTTGTTATTATCATTACTAAAAGACCTCTTACTCATTGACTTTGGTATGTGTTTTCAGGAAGCTAAACTAGGGCTTAGGACTAGTTTTATACAGGCATTGTATCAGGACAGACAATTTTCACTCTACTTTGCACTGTGCCCATTGAACTTATTATTAGGGCAACAGAATAAAAACCTGGTCTACAGTGCAAGTACAGTGAGTCATGAGTCAAATTATAGGAGCTTCACTGCTCAGAAGCTACTGATAAACAGAATATTTTACTGGAACACAGAAGCACTTTCAACAGTTTTGGGAAAGCATTTGTGGACCCGGGATTTTAATAAGAATGCAAGGAAATAGAGTTTGTGTTAAATGGCATAACCTTAACTTTGTCTGTGTGAAGCCACATAATCCAGAACAATACATTAACATCTTCCTTTGTATTTGTGCTGACAATACCAGTTGTTGCTTCCTGCTGCTCTGATGTGCTCTATGCATTTTACTTGTATCAGATATTATCTGACCCTTTCTAGCTGTTGCTCACTCGTCTGATCTGCACGGACCTTGCCAGGACATGCTGATGAATATCACAGTGGTTGTGGCATGTGTGGGAGTTTAGATTCTTTAGCCATGGCAGAGTTTGGTGTGAGTGTTTGGTGGGGTTGATGTAAACATTTTTCAATAGGAACTTTCTATATAACTCTTTTTAGAAATAGAAGTTTATTTAAGTGAGAGAAGTTAGTGCTTTTCTGTCTGGCAATATAGATGAGTGCGTATTTAAATCTTAAGGTTGGGCGGTGGAGAATTGGACACTAGTAGGACTAGGGAGCAGCGCTTTTATTCACAGATGCGTGTTTGATTTATGCTGTGCACTAAGACGCAGGCAAATAATGTTGCTCATCAACAGTTGCCATTAGTAACATGTAAATAAAAGTAACGTGCAGTGAAGAAACTAATAACCTTTAAAATCAGCTTTGTTTTAGCAGGAAGGAAATGACTGGAAATGAGGAATGTTTTCCTCCCCTCTTGCATCAGGCCAGATGTTGCTGGCCATTGTAACTCAGGGTCATTTGTGTATTGTTTGACTTATTAAGTACGTATATATGGCCGGCAGAGTGAGGAGCAGTTGGAGCTGTCTATAATTTGGGTGAAGGAACTGGGAGAACTGGGCTTCTAGTACTTGGCTACACCTTCTATGTACATATACACAGTTCTAGTGCCTTCTACAGCCTCCATGAATGCACCCAAACCTTTTATGACATCATTGCTGTCGACAGTACCAACCTCCTGCCGTCGTGTCTATGCAGCTTTTTACTGTTTAATGGCAATACTTGTCTGGCAGGATTTTGTGGTCACATTAGTGGTTGAATGGAACTCACTGATTGTGATTATGTGCTTGTGATTCTTCTGTAATCATGTGCATATTTGTGTGTGTGTGTGTGTGTGTGTGTGTGTGTGTGTGTGTGTGACTGCAGTTCTCAGCACTGTGGGCACCAATGACTCATGCATTTTTATGGAAAGATTGCCTCTGTAACACAGCAGGAAAACCTTTTTTGCTGTCACTCACAGACCTCAGCTCTGAATATTAGCAGATGGATAAAATGGCTCCAACATCCATATTTCTCTTTCCTGTTCCGTCTCACTTTATTCTGTTCACCATATACTGTATTTTATATGTTTGTTTAACACTATATAATATATATATATATATATATAACTATATATTGCTTGCTGAGTAATCTTATAGATAAGTAAGAATAGAAAATAGATGGACACATTAAAATGCAGAAATCTATGACTAAGACAAAAATAATAACAACAATAACTTTAATAAAGAGGAGAGTGTTTCTATGATGCACATTATTTAAAAACATTCATGACCATGTCAGGATGTTCATCACTGCAATTTTCAAGTCCATCTCATCTGGTGTAAAAGCTTTTGCAAAGGATTTTTTCTCACTGCAGGGATCTAAATTTGTGGATAAACCCTTATTTACTTTAACATGTATGTGTAGTCTGTCAGTGATTAACTGCTCATGTTATTAGAAATAGCGATTAAGCAGTCAAAGTGTTGACTAAGATGTGTTCTTTTTTAGATGGTAAGACGGACAAGCGGTTTTCATGCCGTACTTGATCAACAGGAACTTCTTCTTATAACAGTTTTAATAATGCTGAAAGGTGTGCAGCATACAAAGAGACTTTAATGGTACCTAAACCCTTTACGGTGTTGGACAAATAGTCTCCAGCTTCCTTTGGACTGACAGATATAATGTTACGATTCCAGTCACCATATAAAGTAGATAAGCAGCAGTACAGCGTCAGCATGTGTTATAAGGAGCTTTTCTACCGAGTGGCTGCCTGTAACAGGATTCAAGAGCCCTTGATACAAACCCCCTGTCATTTTTCCATAAAGCTACACCAATGGGTACCATGGTAATTGTTGCAGGTGGGAGTGTTGGTGTGTATACAGTGTGTGTGAGAGAAAGATGGAAAGGGACCAGCACAGTGAGGGAGACAGAGACATCCATCCATAAATCCAATAAAGTGATGACATTTAGAGTTATTAAATTCTGTAAACATTCCCCAGGTGGTCCAACTGTAATATCCAACCTTTTCTATTGCTCCCTCCCTTCATCCTTTCTTCCTATCTCCCTCTACATCTCACTCACTTGCTGACATTCACTTTTGCTCTCCTAGCACCTAACATCTATTAACCTGTCATATTACAAGCCCTGCCTCTTTTCCCATTTCACTTTCCCCTCCTGCGCTTGTGTTTATTTCATCTGTCTCTCTGGTGCATTTCCGTTTTGCTATCATTTGTCACCTTGTCCCGCTGCAATCAGCTCCTTTCATGCTAATACTTAAGAGCTGCGGTCTACTGGTGGGTTTCCACCAACTCAAATCAAATGCAGCGCTCACAGACTTGTCTCATCATCTTCTCACCTCTCCCTGTCCAAAGTTTAAAATCACCTTCACCTCTCGTCTTGTTCATATTTGTCCTTGTTTGCTTTTTCCCAACCCTGTTATCATATTTGGGGAAATGTGTCCTTTACCAACTCTTCATCCTTCCAAGCATTTCATCGCTCTCATCCTTGAGGCTTAAGGTCACATGCCTGGCAATGCAACACACGCACACACCGGCTTTGTCTTTTCATCAATAAGAGGAGTGATCATTTTATCAGCTCAGTCTGGAATCATCTGATGCAACTATTGATATATTAATTTACCGACTGCGTAGTCTTTTTAAATGTTGATTCAGCATTTAGCAGTGATCATTCCTTACGCCCTGTGTACACAGACAGCATGGAAGTGGGCCTGAACACTGTATAGAGAAGTAGAACAACAATCAAATGATCAGTTACAGTTTTTTTATTTATTTATTTATCTATTTTTGCCCCTCTAAAGAAAAACAACAGCAGAGCTTTCATTATGTTCATTGCAGCAGTATAATTAAGCAGAATACTTTTTCTCTTTGGCATCCTTCCCCTATTACATCTCATTTGCAATGCATCAGCATGATTTGGTGCAGATGAAACAGACTTCTCAGGATAGTAATGTGTTGTACAGATCCGGTTTCATCTACCTCTGTGTATTATTAAGCTGTGTCTCATACAGGCTAGTATGAATTCAACAAACCCATCAGTAGCATCTCAAACTCAGCCTCTAATCTGGTGATGACAGTAAGACTTTATGATATTGTCACTTTCTAATCTAATGAAGATTTTATTAATTTAGAAGCAACACAACATGTTGCTGTTTAGGTGCTTAGGTAGTGGTGGGTGTTTTAAAAAGATTGATGTGTCGTGCTCTCATAAACAGTGTTCTTCATTTGCGTCAAGGACAGAAGTGGTATTCAGTTTTGAAATTCTAGCACCTAGACACGACTGTGTGTTTTTGTTTCTGAGTCAGTCGAAGACGAAGTTGTGTAAATTGATATCCAAGGCTAGATGTTGTGGCAAAGTAGTTAAAGTATTTTAACTAAGACAAAGTCAGCCCCCTGAATGAAGTTCATGACAGGAAAAGTGTATTTATTTTATATTAATTATTTTATATTTTCCAGGTTTGTTAATTGTGGACAACCACCACAGCCAATAGTCCAAGAGTTTATCCACCTGCAGCTTATTAAAATCATTATATTCCGTAATGAAGTTTGTAAACTGAAAAATTAAGTGCACAAATTGTACCCTCCAGAAAACCCACTTATCTTTTCCGATTCAGCTAACAGCTGTGAGCACAGTTCCTCAGACAACTTCAGGAACTGTTTGCACTTGAAGCTTCCATTACAATATGCTAATGTGCAATTAGATTTCATATGGCCTTGGTTCCACTTCTCAGTTCAGCACCGTTATAAAACCTTTGACTTGTTATTTGCTTCTTTCAGGAAAAGTATGCATCTCTCATCAGAATGTGTGAGCTTTACTTAGTGTTATTCTAATTCTTGGTGTTACTTTGATTATATTCTATGGAGCTTTGCTGTATATTGCTATTCCTATCACTTACTGTCTGTATAATATGTAGCAGAATCATCCCTGGAGCAAGTCTAGTGCTATTGACACCTGCCCAGCTGGTTGGGTTTGGTAGCCCGGTTGATGTTTAACCCTGCTGGGCCTTATGTGAGCCTGGGCAAGCATGGCCAAGGGTCTCCTCTCTTTCATTCTCTCCTTGGGTAATGAGCTGTAATGGATAGGGCCTTGGGCGTGACAGGAATACAGAGGGCTTCATCAAAGCGCCCTGCGCATCCCTTTAAGCAGCTGCTCAGTAAACATGCAAACACTCATTTGCTCACTCATACCTCTCTTTAATCTGGTTGCAGGCTTTTCAGTTATTTATCATGCACCAATATTATAAATATTATAACTTGTTGCCTTCTTGAATAATTACTATGTAGTTCTAAATTTGAAGAATGCATATTTCCCTCTAGGAAAACTAGAGATATAGAGTTGACGTTGTGTAGTATAAGAGTAGACACACCAATGTTTGCTAATGATGTTCCAGATCTGTTTGATCAGGAACAGTGGTGAGTTCTGATATTGGAAATGAATTGAATCTGCAGTGTCACCTGAAATAACGGCTGCATAAACTAACAAGGTAAACTTTTTGACCAGAGATAAACCTTGATAGCTTACTCTATATTCTACAGTATATATATATTGACTACACACATGCAAGAGTTCAGCGGCCCTGACAGTCCAGCTGGTACCGAGTGACTCTTACAGACCCACTAAATTACCCTGGCGATGGCTCTAGATGCTTTTTCACCACTCTCACTTTGCTAACAGGCCTCTCTGCCACTTTACTGCTCATCCTCTCTTTCACCCATTTTAGTGTGTGGATGTGTAATGCTTATGATCGTAGTCTGCTGGAGTTTTTATTCTGCCATGGACTAATAAAAGCCAATCAATTGCAAAATTCAGCCGCCCTATCAGGGTGCATACTGTGGTTAGAATATCACGGTACTTTATCCAAACTGAGTAACAGTTCACATAATAAAATAAAAATAGCTGCAATTTCACAATTTAGTTAACTGCCATTATGATCAACTGTTGCCTAATATGAGCTATGGTGACTTAACCATATTCAGTAGGCCAACAAGTTGTAAGGAGTGAAAACTAAGATTTTACAGAGTGGTGGCTTCTCTGTTTTTTCAGAGATCACACATTGAAACGTAGGAGAGGTGATATTATTAATAATCTCACAGTGGAATGAGTGAGGAGCAAGAGAATACTAACTGTGTCTTAAGTTGGAGGAGAGATAGTCACCATCTGGCTATTCAGTATTTTTAGAAAATTTGGAAAAGGCCATCCAAATGTCAATGGCTTGATCAGCGTCATCCTAATTTCAGTTTCTAGGGATGCAAGCCAGCAGTGAAGTGCTGAGTTATAAATCACAGATCAAGATGGTTTTCCATCCACTCTCCTTCTGACTTTGCATCACAGCTGATCCAAATCACATCTGGTTTGCTAAACTCACTGAGATGTGTGTCGTTCTTTCAGTAAAAAGCCTTTCAAAATGTTCTTTGCAGGGTATTCAGAGGTGTCAGAGTTGTGTGCAGTCTGGCTTGTAAAGATAGAGAAATCATCTGATTATCACTCAGACGCCTCGTATGTCATATAGGTCAGTGCACAGTCTTTGTCCACAGGACTACTGCAACTCCTCTTTCCTCGAAATACATAAAAATGTTTCATGCTTTTGGAATGGCCTTCTGTGTGTGTTATGTGTTAACAATGCTGCATCACTGGAAGCCTTCAAGGCGTAAAAACCACTGTCTTATGACCTGCCTCCTTACATCAGCTTCTTTTCTTGGGTTAGTGTTTTGTGTTTATCTCTTACTGTAGTGCATTTGCACTTTACTGCAGTTATTTTAAATTATTATAAATTAATTTTTGTTAGGAAGCACGTTAGGAAACCTTGGAGTGATGGAGCACTTCAGACTTTCAGCGATGAAGCTTGATGGGCTCCTGGTGTGCTTCATTATCCACCACTTACTGTGCCTCCTCCAGACACTGCCTCATCAAGGTCAGACTGTCACGGTGTACAGGTTTGTCTGTACTGAAGCTCGGCCACAGTGACCGATATGTTTATTAAGTAAACGCATTGACAAGAGGGAGGTACAGGCAGGGATAAGCTCAGACTCAGCTCAGACTGCTTCTTATTATTCCTCTGTATTCAATCTCTGCAATCTGCTGTTTTGTATTCTTTATGTGAATCTCTTATCAGCCTTTGTTTTATTCTTAAATGAATTCTTCAGCCTCAACTTCCTTTACATATTTATATAGTACATCTTTTCTCAACCCATTCTGGTCAATGTCTCTGTTATTCATCATGCTTTCTTATATTTATAATAATAATTATATATTATATATTATATAATATTATTAATCTCTCATAGCTAAAGCAGAGTGTAAAAGAAAAGAGAAACTGGTATATGTGGCGTGAAGCTCAACTGGTTCGAGGTATCGAAGTCCATGTGTAGGTCTCCATGTGCCTTTGAGCACAAGGATGACCTATCACTAACTAAAAAGGTACAGTTCAGGTCTCATTTCACACTATAGTCTGAATAAAGGACCATTTCTGAATCAGTCATGATCAGCACTATGGGCTGCATTAATTTCTGACATCATGCACAACCAGTGTTCCAAATCAGTGCACGGGGGCCATGTTGTGTAAATCACCATGTAGTTAACAGCAAGTGTATGCCCAGCCTCAGACTGGTTCCTGAAGCCTGACTCCCTTATTGATGACAGTCCCTGCACTGTATTGCATACTAACTACTTAGAGAATTGTGAATAGAGGAACAAACAATGAAGTGAAGGAGAGATGAGACTGTGTCAGATGAATCTCAGTATCTCTGTATAATAAAATGTTCTCTGAGGGCTGTCACTGTATTGTGTCTGGGGCCAGATATTATATAATATAATATATATATATAAGTTTCTCATTCTTTACCAACGTTCCACGTTCTTTATCTCATGCAGATCTATGTCACATCCAGAGAGAGGTGTTAGAAAAAATGTGATTTGCTTATCATTAGAACGTTTAAATGTTTACATAATAAAGCAGCAATGTTTGTATCTGATTAGAGAGAGGCAACCTGGATATAAAGCACCCACTATTTAATTTAACGGCTAAAATTAAAAGCAGCTTTAATTGGTGTATTTACATATAACTTCACTGTTTTGACCTTCATCTAGAGCATCTATATTTTCTCCTCACAACATTTGCATGTGTGTTATTATTATTATCAAATCAGTTCATGGATACAAAGCTGTGTTGATTAGATTTTATTGTTGGTCAGCAACACCAGAGCATTATCCCTCTGCTTCTACATGGAGTTTTGCTGCTGGCGGCAGTGGTGGGGAAGGTGGTGATTGAATCTTGGCATCAGATACTGAAGCTGGAGTGTTACAGGTGCAGCTAATTGGATTGATAAAAGGAAGGGCGATTAGTGATTGGCTCGTGTGTGGGAAGTGAGAGGAGTGGTACTTGCTTTGCTTTAGACTTACATAATAGGATTAAGTGAGCCAAAAAGGAGTTTCTGCTTAGATTTTAAAATGATAGGATGATTTAGGGAAACAGTACTTTATATGAATGGACAGGAGCTGGGAGCCATGCTAAAAGATTTTAAAGAAGCATTCCTGATAAGACCTTCATTAAGCTTTAAAAAAAGGTTGATCTTTACTGATCTATCATTACAGTCTGGGCCATGCCTCCATTAACGGTGAGAGCAGTGAACCGGGGGTTTGCATCAGAATAACAAGCAGCCCAGTGATAAGAATGATTCATGTGCTATAGTATAAAATCTGAAACTCATACAGTTTAATATGCAGGAGAGGAGTTCTGTTGTTGTTTTTAACACTTTTTAATCACATCAACATAAATATCACCTCCTGCCTGACTTTTGCAAGAAGTGTGAGCGTATAAGTGTCAATCTTATGTGTGTAATTGAGTCTGGTTCTGTGTTACTGCATGCCGCAGGAAGCTGCTATATTTCTGCAGAGTATACTGCAAATGTAAAATACGGGTCTGTTTTTTGCAGCAGTCTGTACTGATAAAGCTTGTGTTAGTAAATGCATTACCCACAGCAAGTCTAGTAAGCAAGTTAACACAAATGCATGTTTAATTCTTGAATGAACTAATCACAGCACACTATACAATATATTGCAGTCTCTTTTTAAAGATCATTCACAGATTGCTCACCCCTCCCCAGAGCCTGTTGCTACTCTCACTATGAATAGGCCATGCTGAGATTAAGCTGTTGTTTGCAGCTTTTAAGTCAATACAATTACTATTGCAGTTAAGTGGTGTTTTGATCACAGTGTTTAATGAACTAGTCATCATTGTATTAAACTGTATTCATTATATAGTTATATATAGCACATATACTGTATATACACACATCAATGACTAAAACCTTACACACTTGGAGTAAAATAGGGTGAAATTAGAATCTGCCTGAGACCTGAGCTTTTGTTTGGAGAGGGTGTGAACTCAGAGATTAGCATGCGTACCCTCCTCCACGCCCCGGTTGTGTGGTCATTTGGTTTACACATAAACTTGTGTGTGTGGGGGAGGGCGGGATGTGTGTGTCTGTCATGTGTCCAGGAAAATAAGGGGTAAGGGTGATGTCATGTTTGATGACATCATTGCAGACGTGCAGGCAGTGCAGATTAGTGGCCGTGGCTCTTCTGAACCAGCTCTCCACAGCTGTCATGCCTTATCGGTGTGTCTTGCCCAGCCTTTTGTCCCCTTGTGCCAACTCTGCCAGTGTGTAAGCTCTAGAAATAACCGCAAACTCACCCTATCTTCTTTGCCAGTCTCTCAATCCAGGCTCAAATTGAGCATGGCAAAATCCTCACATCCACATTCCAGTCTCACTACTACCAACCCTTTGGCTGGCCCCATCAGCCAAGTCAATTTGCCAAAGCTGAGCTCCAACCTCATGTGTACAGGGGTGTGTGTGTGTGTGTGTGTGTGTGTCTAAACCCTAGCAAGACTCCTAGTCTCCCAGCTGAACAGAGTCCACACTTTTGGCTGGTTGATGGCTTATGCAATCCCCTCCAGCCCCAGCGACAGTGGTGGCAAGTGCAACAGCAGTAGTGCCTGACAGGGAAAGCAGCACACCTCTTACCAGAGTTGACAGGACAAAGAGCACACACACTCCCACAGGAACCACACAGGGGGGCAGGGCCACACTAGGCTGCACCACACACACACACACACACACACAATTCCCCCGCACACCATATGCAGGCTCCTCCCTTCTCAAGGAAACAGAGATGGGTGCAGTCAATCACTGACAGTGAAAGGGAGACGCTTTGGCTGGAATTAATAAGAAGTAGAGAAACAGCAGAGGAGAAAAGGAGACTAATCGTCATCATTCCCAAATCAGAGCGAAGTGTCAGGATATCCTTAGGTTCATTCATGTGAAGTGAGAGAAGAGAGTGTGTCCCATTTCAGAGACAACACAGGAAGTAGGGCATGCTCTGTACAGGGTGAGCAAAAGAGAAGGGTGGGAGAAAAAGGGAGGAGAGGGAGCAGCAATAGAGGGAGCGCATTGTAGCGCTTATTCTCCACCCCTTGCCTTAAAGCAGCAGCAGGAGGAAAGAGAGAATGAGTCAGGAAGAGAACCAGAAGTAAGGAAGAGAAGAGGCAAGCAGCAGCCTGTATCGACAGCAAAAGGGGAAAAATGGAGCTTTGAAATTGCTTCAGTCCTCATCCATCCCTGCCTCTTTTTTTTTTTTTTCTTCCTCTTCTTGTTCTGACTCAGCCTCGGTTTCTCTTTCCGCCTGCCTTCAATTGTTCTGTGGAATTCTGACAATGCCTGGTGAGTGTTACCCTGTTTTTTCACATGTCACTTTCCATCCTTTGTGCGTTGGTTTGCTGGGGTTCATGCAGTGAGAGATTATATTTCATGTCAGTGTGTGGCCACAAATAGAAATGTGGACTCGTGCGTGTAGAGGATACTTCATTAAGACTGTTTCCGCTCCTCTGCCTCTGTGTGCCGTTTGTACTCCAGCTGTGTTGTCCTATCCTGCCTTTGCTTCTCTCTATCAGTGACAGTGCAAGGGAGGTTGCTCTCCTGAGCACACTCTACTACATCCTGCGTACATTCAGGACACTCAGTCATTATTATATAATTGCTTTTAACTCCCAAAGGGCTTTCATTCAGAGTCTAGTGCATTCATAGATATGTGATAATATATATATTTAATACCAGAGATGATCATTTTGAGATGGAGTTTGGATACTGAGCATTAACCAGATCCCAAATGTTGCACAAAGTCGCACAAAGCTGGCCTGTGTGACAGAGGGCAGCCAGCTAACACAAATCAGATGACTGGGCCACACTGTGAGGTCAGCCGCTGATTTTGGCTCAAATTCGGAGTCCGAGTTATATGTTGCAGGCAATTAGCAGTTTAAAGAGTGGCATGTGGCCCAAGGACACAGAGTTTGAGAGTCTCAAAGATCAACAGCTCATTTCATTGTAGATACACTGTATTGTCTGCACAAGAGAGGAGGAGATAAGTGGAAAATTCTCTGTTGATGATTAGTCATCATTACATCCAGGCCTCAGGGAATAACTATTTGTAATCTGCTCTTTGGTATATTCTTATTTTAGATCTAAATTAATGATGTTAAATGGGATTTAGTCAATCACTACAAATCATCATGTCAGCTATCTTAGATATAGATGTATGTATTTTACATTCCACAGATTATTTCAGTGTATTTTCTGCTCATAATTTGATTTTCCACAAACATAAACCACCGCTTTAATGTAGTTTACACAGATTTACAATTGCAGCAGTGATCACATAGGCGTAAAACATACTGTACACGCCTGCTATTTACACTTATGAAATTTGTCAGCAGTCACACGTCAAGTATATGTTACTCCAGTAATTGTGCTTTTTCATTTTAATTTGTCTCATTAAGGAGATGGAGAAAACACTGAGGCCGTCTGTAACAGTTTAACACAGACAAACTTCCCTGTCATCTTATGGAGACACGCTTTAGTTTGACAGTTTCGCCTTGACAACAGCAGTCAACTAAACATTTTTTTTTTTTTCTTAGAGTGAGCTTCACAAGAGAAAGCCATCTTTGGTTTAGTAAACACATAAATGATAATTTGATGGTGTTATCTTTGTATTCAGTGCACTACGCAGATATGTTTCAGCCTGAGTGCTCAGCTGGTGGTCCTCTTGATTGTAGCCTGCTGTTGAGCCCGTCAGAACAAAACCCAGCTCGACTTCTACACATTATGCTACGAGCATTTGTGTCAGTCTGTGTTTATATGCAGTCTCAGTGTGATTCCTTTTTCCCACAGCCTGGGGTACTGTATCTGTTTGCATGCATGAGCAAATGTTTCGGCGCATATTAATATTTGTGCACATATTGCACTATATACAGATATGCATATGCTTTGAGCGTGCATGGTAGTATGTTCCAACAGTCCTATTTTAGGTTAGAGCTTGCTGGCTAGCCACCTAAACAAGACATGGGAGAGCAGGAATTATAGATGTTAGTCATTTTCACAGCTTTAAACATGCAGTTGAAGCAGGAGGGAAGGAAATGAAGATGAAAGAAACTGTGTGAAAAAGGAAAGCAAAGAAGACAACTGATACGACAAAGCATTTGAGAGACGATAGTCTGGAATTGTTTATGCTCCAATATTTTGTGTACTAGTTTATTCTGGGTGGCTAAACCTCTTATGCAATGTTCATTCACCTACTAGGTTGCTGCACCTAATTCCTGCTTTTGGACTGAACTTGGACTATAGAAAATCCATTTTACAAAATAAAACCACTGATGTATTTATATATATATTGTATATGTTGCAGCAAGTCGCAAGAACACTTCACATGCAGAACTTAGCATTGTACGGTGCCTTTCCGCTATAGCGCCCCGCCTCTTCACATCACTATCAGCGTGTTCTGTCTCTGTGTAATTACTCTGTCGAAGATCATCTTTGTGATTTTCATTGATTTACTGAGAGCTGATGAAGTGGAGCAGAGCATTTGATCAGACCATATGTACAGGGAGGGGGGGGAGAGTGCCATGCAATGCAACACCCGGGGGCTACTCAACTTAGGGGTCAAGAGGTCTGAGGTGCTTTAGAAAGGGGGAGGGAGAAACGGGCACAGTTTAACACTTAATCAACAATACTTAGTCATGAGCACACAAACATGAGCATCCAAGGAAGCCAGGTGTTCACTCTGTTCATGCTGTTTTCTTAACCCCGCTCTTTTAAAGAGTGTTTTTTATTTCAGTGGTAGTTTCTTTTTGGTCTTTGTGAATATGTTTTGCAAGTGTCCTTACTTCTGTAATTAATTAATTTACTTATGTAGAGGAAGAACTAGCAAAGTTTGAAATGATCAAGCGGCAAATTCATACTGTATGTGGTTCCATCATGAAAAGAATAGAGAATGGAAGGCCTTCCACAAATATGTCTAATTTTCCACAGGCTTGTATTCAGTAAGCTTAGTACTTTGAGATTTAAGTGCTATTGCAGAATTGGAGGTCAGAATATCAGCTTCAGTCTAGCTTGAATGAAAGATGATTAAACTAGACTGCATCGAAGGCATTCGGTAACATTATTCTGCATCTCCTCAACCCCGCTTTTCCGGGAGAGAGTGAAAGAGGAGCATATGTTCATGATGGGGCAGCGTTGACCGTTGTCAATAATTGAATCACTCATTCGCTCTCTCCTGCCCTGAAGGCCAGAGCACATCGTCAATAGTAACAACAGGAGAGGAGAGCTCTCAAGCATCAGTCCCACAGGTCTCTTTCAGTCCTTCCTCTCTCTCATACTCTTTGTCTCTGTCTATATATGTTCTTTTACACAAACACACTGGAGAGCTCATGTCACTACTCCCATCTGTTTTTATCTCTCTGTTAGTCTCTTCACAATAAGCTGCTTTACAAAAATGAAATGAAGGGCAGGCTATAGGAGGATGACAGAAGGGATGGAAGGAGGGATCTTAAATGTCTCTATTGCTCTGGAGGAGAAGAGATGCTGTCTCTGGATTAGGTTGATCTTTAACAACACTTTAGCAGCTATTGACTGACTGCGCAGTAGCACTGAATCACATTGATCGAGCTCTTCCCTGACTAGATTTGGAAACTGACATTACAATAATTACATTACAACAGTGATTTCGGGTCTCACAGAAGACGGTAGTGTGTGCACTCAGTTTCACTGAGACAGTTGTTGACATTAGAGTAGGGTGGGATGGATATGGATAAAATCTATAAATGTAAATGTCCTATTATATAATACAGTGTATTATAGTGTTAGGGCTAGTGATGTTTTATATTATTTGGCAATAGATCAGAACAGAAAGACCAAAAAATTGATGAAATAAAAACTAACAGTTATTCTGTTTGTACAATTTAAGTTATTCTTCAGTTCTTCAGTATTATTTTGGTGTAAGTAGTAAGTGGCTTTGACAAACATTTGGCATCCAGCAGTATATATAATAATAATAATAATTTGTCTGTCTTATGAAACTTGCAGTGCAGATTCAGTGCAGTAGCATTTATTCCTCTTGGTCTTGCCGTCTTCTTTATTGCAGCGACATTCATGTTTTGTTCCATGAGTCATTGGAGTGTTGATGTGAGTACAGTTTGCTCTTCTCTTAGTCCTGTCATCTTTTTCTCCCTCTGCCCTCCTCTTCCCTGCCCTCTATCAACATCTACTTGTCCAACATGTCTCTTCCTCTCCATCCACCACCCACCTCTCTGTGATGTGGACTTGTGGAAGCTTGCCGGGAATGTACTGTATCCACTTATTATATTTTAGCGGTTTCTTTCCTTCTCAACTTCCTTTTCTTTACCTCTGTGCAGACAGGTGGTGCTCTACTAAACAGGTTAATAGTTAGCAGGGGAATTACAACTCAGTTGAGGCCTCTGAGGGACTGCCTACAGACATCTAGAGAGAGCCCGGTCTATCACACCCTCTCTCCTGACCCCTTACTGTTGCAGTCTGCTGCTGTACACTTGGCTCATGACCTCACACATACCCACCCACACACTCCTTGGCACAATTTGACATGGATTTTTTACTCACAAAATCACAAGGAATATAAATATTTTTCTGTTCTTGTATCTGTGAGCATGCATAAGAAACTCGTACATATACACATGAAGAAGTCGTGCAAACACATGACCTGCTCAGTACAGAGGGCCATTGTCCAAAATGCATTTTCATATGAATAATGAGGATCTTGAGATAGTTTTGTGTTATATATAGACAATCTAGTTGGAATAGCCTTTCTCTGTACTCCAAACAACCAAATTGATGTATAATATTATCGCGACCCAGACCACAGGAATGAGGAAATCCCCCAGAGTGTAGTCTCCATGCTTTGCCTTGGCTTTGTAGTTAACCTTTACCCAGGCATTCTCCAAAACAAGGCATGCAGGTCTGTGTACTTGTGATAAGAGCAAATAACTCTAATCTATTGCATCAGGAGGAACAAATACATTAAACCTCCCCCAGTTTCACCTACCAAGTGATACTTAAACTGTTTTGGAGCTGGACCACATATAATTGGGTTCAAAGAGTTTTCCACTGTACAGTTCCCAATGAATGTGATTGTAGACCAGATGTCTATGTAATTTCTGCAGACTTTTGAATTCTTCTGTTGCTCAGGAACGTTTTAATAAGAAATACTGTAACTGGTCAGTGCCAAACTGGAACTGGTTGGCATTTCTGGGGCTTTGCTGAAACATCAGTTTGAATTGGGCATGTCTCGGCCGTGACATCAGTCTCCCCTCACTGGGTCGCCAGCTATGTGAAAACAACCATATTATACATCTGGCAGTGCTTTGTCTCCTCCCTAAACCTGGCTGGCCTCATTTTTCCTCCTCTCCCTCACACCCTCTTTGCCTTTTTTTTCTGCCTTCCGCCCCTCTCCTTTCTTTTTTCTCTCTTTTCCTGGAGTCTCTCATTCCGGCCAAGGACCCAGCATTTTCCCACAGAGCGTGGTGCTGAAGACAGAGCCATTGTTTCCTGTTACGGGGAAACTGGGAGGGAGGAGGAGGCAGGCTGACTTCCTGGCTGCAAACTTGGGGTTTATGTCAGTGTGAGAAAAAAACAGGGGACACAGATCCGATGATGACAGAGCAACTGTGTCTTGTGTGGCCTGACTCTGGTGAGAAAAAATAGAGTTTGCTGGATTTCTCAGAGACTAGCACCTAAATAACTTCATAACAGGCAAACACCTTCTCTCTTCTGTCACACTATTTTTGGTTCAATTTAGTATTCCTCAAACATAAACGATATTAATGCTATGTGTATACTACAATAAAACTGCATGCTACATATCAAATACAATATATTTGCTACATAGGATCATTTATTAGCTTTACTATAGTAGTTTAGTATTGAAGAATTATTTCCAACACCCTGAAAATGTATCTTCTCCAAAACTCCAAGTCACGATTTGGTTTATGCATTACTGCACAGTATTAGTTTGCACTGGAGTATGGGCAGGCTTGTCCTCAATAACAGCACTGTCTTTTTAAATGGGATGTGGACAGGGGCGTGTTAGTAGCAATAGACATCCGTTGGGAGCTGTGTGGTGTAACTCAGAGGGCAGAGGCTCCAGCCACGTTCCCAGAGACTCAAAAATAGTTGGGAAAACACTGAGACCAGCCACTTCTGAGGAATGCAACCCACACTCGAGTTGTGTTTTGGGGATTCAGTCCGGAAAGGTTCTACTGGACCATGTTTCACATATTCAGTAGATCGTAAGTGCAATTTCGTTTTAATACTTTTCATGTGAGTGCTTGTTGCTGTGGATGGTTACAGCACAGCTGCACACTGTGGTTTATAGAAACTTCTGTCTCTGCATCCACCCACGGTTAGGACTGTACATTGGTGGTTTTAACTGACTATTTCTTGCTACATAAATGCCTTAATGTGCTTCATATATGAATTGTGAATGTAACAAAAGGTCTAGATAGATGGAGGATAACTGCAGTACAGCTGAATAGTTGGAGGGGAGCGTGCTGAGACTTGTTGAGACTTGAACATGAAAACTATTCGCTGCCAGAGGCAAATCGTTAGCTTTAGAGTGCAAATAAGATCTTTGTATTGACAGCATACTCTACTATTTAGAGCCAATTATGCGCTCAAGTTATTTCACCTGTGTAAATCGGGTGTTAATAAAAAAGCAACAATGAAAGTGGGAAAAGTTGTGTTCGCAGAGATCTCGGAGTAGATATTGTATCAGAGTTTTGCCATTTTGTGTGGGAAGAAACTCTCTGCCCTCTTTTTCTCCCTGTGAACTTGAATGTTTGACTGTTTCTTTGTCCAATGCCACAGGGGTGTTTGAATATTCAGGTCAAGAAGTAAAAAACACACGTCTTCATCTCCTCTACTCCTTTGCACATGTTATCAGTTCCCTAAGCACTTATCAGTTATGCAAGAGTTCAAGAGAAAAGGCTTTCCTGCTTGTAAGTTATTTATATTTTCATCTATTTGTGAATTTTTTTTTTTTTTTAAGTATGTAAATGATATTTTGGATGTGCAGCTTGAGCTGCTTTTCTTTGCAAACATACATGAATTGTGGTATCATGTAAGTCTATAGCCACAGGCAAATGAGCACAGATGTAAACACAATTTTCATGACCTTGGCATGCCTCAAGGATACTCAGCCTCCTGGTGACATCTTAAAGTATACTGTATGTGACTATCATGGCACTAATAGTCTATTATTGTTGCTGTTGGGTTTTTTGGTAAAGTGGTGGAAAATATGAGTTCTTGAGTGCATTTACACTCGATGGCCATCTTATCAAGTACCTGTACAATTTAATACAATCATATACAGCAACGTTTCAATGAATTCTACATTTATAAGGTTATAATTTCCCACTTTTTAGGTTAAAACTGTTGAAAAGGTGACAATTCTACTATATGTCTGTTATTGAGGTCATAGTTGGTAGTGGAGTCGTTTTAAGTGTTGTTTTTTTAAATGAGGCGACTGTATAAGATTGTGTTTGATTCCAGTAGATGGGCCAGTGAGTGTATGTGAGGGAATTTGTACTGTAACAACTTCAGTAAAACCAATAATGGTGCATACCAGGAAATCATCTTTCCTCTTCTCGAGTAAAATCAGATTCTAATTTTGAAGGACAGTCTCTCAAACCGCTCTGACATCTTGCCATCCCTCAGGGTTTAGCAGTAAGAACTGCTAGATGGCCCGAAGCCAACTGATAAGTCAGTTAATTGGGCAGACATTAGGCATGAGTTTCACTGTCCCCTGTCTTGACTTGCTGATAACTATATTATCTCTGCCTCCATCTTCTACCAAAGCTTCACTTTTCACTCTGCTGTGGTATTTTTGGTTCAGAATATATATATGATACTCTATATAATAATAGTATATTCATAATAATATATGTGTGGGGTCCAAATGGTTTTCACAGGTATGTGCAGCAGACAATACAACCCCTGATCACTATGAATAAAATGTTATAAAATGTATTATAATTATAGAAAAAGAAAATCCATTAATCAGAAAATTACTTGTAACTGTTGTAAAACTGTTTTTTATTAATTTATCCATTGACAACACATTTAATGCTCTTGATTCCAATCTAAGGCACAAATCTTTGAGAGATGCTCTTTCTTTCTTCACTAATGATTATTTTTTTTTTTTGTTTTTTTTAGAGGGTCTTGTTGGTTTACCTTTGACTTTACAATACTCCCAACACTGTTTTACTACAGTCAGAGGATGCAGCTTTGGATTTTTTTAAGTTTGCAGGGATTGTCATATTGAAGCTGGGCTTCTTCAGACTGGAAGTCATCCACACCTTCTGCACTGGCCAGATTCACTCAACTAGTAATTAGTATGACATTTCCCCTTTGGACTCTGACCTTAGCTCACGCTTAAGAATCACACAAAAGAAAAACCTTTGACCTTATTATAAGTTCTCATTGTGTTAAAGCATGTTAGCGCTCACCATCAGTCTAATTACTGTGGCTAGCTACGGACAAACATCCACACACACCCACACGTAGACATTTTTCAGTGTGATACAGGACGCTGCACTGCAGCAGCAACATAACTGCTCTTCTTGGTCCTTACACCTCATCTGGGGAGAGAATAAAAACACGGAAGAACTCTGTACCGCATGTTTCATCTTATTGAGCTTGCCACAAATTAATACTCTACTGAAATCAGCACAAATGAGAAAAAAGTGAACAGTGCTCACAGATTATTGCAGGTAATTGGAATGCTGTGTTTTGCAGCTGCTGTGGTGTTCGATTATGTCCAGCGGTTGTATTTGCAGCCAGCTGTTCTGTTCTCTTTCACTCGCCACATGACCTCAGAGCCGAACCGCAGCCAGCCCGCTTCAGAGCAGCTCTTCAGCGCTCTGTATTGGTCTCCTGCAGTGAGTGTCCTAGCAGATGTTACACTGAATTACCTCTCTACATAGTAGGGAGGCCACACTCTCTCTGTAATCAAGCTGTGTGTGTGTGTGTTACCAGGCAGCCAGGCTATGTGGCTATGTAACTCCTCCCTACATTTGTTCTCCAACCTCCTACTAGGCAGCCTTTCCCACAATGCGGCCAGCCATCCTTGCAGACTCCTAAAAAGGGGCTTTGAGGAGCTGATCTTTTAGAAGATACTAAATGCTAAGGCTAACTTCCCCCTTTCCCTGGGTGTGTGTATAGAGTCGTAACGGCTGTGCATGTGTCTCATTCTTGACTTTAAAAGCTTCCTTCCTCCCTGTAAATGAAAGGCTGCCTTTGTGTGGAGCTATTCCTTCTATACTTTGAGCTAATGTGTGCTCCCTTCTGTAGCTTTAATTGGTTCTTATTTTTCCTCACAGAAGTGGTCACACCGTATCTTTAGGTTTGTTTCCCCTCTTGTTTGATGCAGTGATTCCTGGGGCTGTGTCTCTTTCTTCCTTCTTTCCAGTGTAATCTGTCTTTTGCCCTGTGTGCATTAGACTGCTGGTAGTGTAGGAGCTTAACCAGCCGATGCTGTCAGCCATTACTGTGAAGGTGATGCAAAGCACTAATGCACTAGATATGGACCAACATGGACATGACAACTTACATTTTCTCATTTTTATCACTTCCATAGTTACACAACACACAATCAGGACTCTCTGAGGTCACAGATGGAAGAGCAGAAAGGGGAGCTTCTGATTGAAAGTGTCAGTCTTTATATGATTTGTGGAAATTCTCTTCACATCACATTGGTAAGGGAATGGTAGGAAATGGTAGGTGGTCGAGCAGACAATGAGATCTGCTTTGCTGTTCTGTTGACTGTGTCTTTTAGCTTCCCTTATTGGTGTTTGGGCTCCAAAGCATTCAGCCACACGTCAGTGCTTTAGCTCACACGTCCACCGTTCTGCACCATCAGCATCTGACTGGATCCTCCGCTTTCTTTTCCCTTGCGTCCTCTTGCCACTGCTCTTCTTCAGTCCTTCGCTTTGGGCCAGACATTTGTTTTGTTGTGTGTACTCTGCTGCTCGCCATCACCCAACTGTTCAGTCCAGTGCAGATGACAATCAACACCTGGCAGGCTGATACACAGATCCATATATTTTCATGGTTTTACCCAAAATAACAATTCCATTGTAATACTGAATGAGATGATAAACAGAACCCTGAATCTGCAGAAGCTTTAACTTCCCTTCTGAGCTAATAGTGCCATTATATTTGTGTCAAGTACTCAGAAAGATTAACCACATCTGCTTGGATCAAATGAATGATCAGGCCGGTGACAGAGTACTGCAGTGTGACAGACACTTAGCTGTTTCATCACGGCCTGTGGTCCTTTCTACTGAGTCAGCGCCAAAGCAGTGGGAATAATGGACACTTTATTGTGTGAGGCTTGATGCATGAATAATGGCTTATTTGTCTGGTTGCTTTCTCTGCAGTGCATGTGTTTCATAATCAGCCTCAAACAATTACTGTGTGATTGTGTGTGTGTGTGTGTGTGTGTGTGTGTGTGTGTGTGTGTGTGTGTGTGTGTGTGTGTGTGTGTGTGTGTGTGTGTGTGTGTGTGTGTGTGTGTGTGTGTGTGTGTGTGTGCATGCAGGATGTGTTTTGCTGTTAACTGTGATGTTTTCCGCTTTGATGTTTGAGGCGGGGCGCAGGTGCTTGCAGAGAGGTTGGTGTCACTGGCTGGCTGGAGCTTTTTTGGGTTGGTTTTGGTGTGGAGAATCCTTCAGGGATATGTATGATTAAAACTTTGCAACCACGCCTTAAGTACACTATTACAAACCAGTTGTCCAACCACTGTGCTACAGGTCTCACATGGTGTCACATCAGTTTTTTTTTGTAATGTTATTTATCTGACAGCTGAGGCTGAATTTGTCCCCTTTACTGATTTACTTTGGTTTCATAGGTAACATATTACAATGTTATAACATAGAGATTGGTCACAAATTAGAAGAAAAGACAGTACCCAATGCCTAAGTAAGGTATTGAGCGCCATGGAGCCAATAATCTTATGAAAAATAAATATTTGCTTTGTGTTTAAAAGGTGCTTAGACCTAGACTAAATTCCTGAACCTCCACACAAACAAAGGCTGCTGTAGATGCCATCAGAAATGATGAGTGGCCTACTTTCTACTTTGCCTGGCTCTACTTGTTGATATGCATGCCTGCTCACTCACAGGTCTGGTGTTTGTTTGGTCGAGAACATTATTAACAAATAATTCCTGTGCCAGTCTGCAAGTGGAAAGCGTATTGATTGTTGTAAAGGCTGGTCTAACGGGAAACCCAACTGCTGTGTAAACACTGCACAGGGAGGTATCCACAGTAAACACCATTAGCAAGAAGACTTAACATCAGGCTACTTAATTCTAGCATTAACTGGAGGCCTCTCTGGAGAAAAGTATTTGTTGTTTTATGTTATGTCATTAGGGTTGTTTCTCTGGTTAGTTATCCGGTAACATGAGTTGAAGCACAACACAAAGAGGGTATTATTTCTTATGTTAAGATTAGCACGACTTCACATGCATCAAAACGTGCTGCTGTTATAATACACGGGATTGTAATGAAACAATGCTTTCGTAGCAACCAAGTAGGAAACGTACACATCCAGCTTTAGTAGCACTGCATTAATTCAGCTCATCTTGAACTGTCAGTATAAACCCAGCCTGTAGTGCAGCCAGCTAGCCAGCAAGTCGGTGTGTTAGAAGCCTCAGTGCTCTGACTCCTGTATGGGTCCATGGTTTCAGACTATATCAGATGGTAGACAGGTTATTGGATGAATTCTTTCTGCAGGATGGAGAGACAAACCGCACTTGGTGCAACCCAGACACCCTCAGAATCCATTACTCTGCCCTGCTCTCCCGGTACTTACTCCTAACTGCGTTTCTATCGAACCTTAGCAGGGCAGGGTACTCAAACTGTGCTTATAGGATTTGGCCTGATGCAGTGGTATGAATTCCTGAATAGTATATATGCATCTACATCACCGGCCAACTGAGTCTTCAGAAGATGAAAATATAAGAAGGGAAAGGGCACACAAAAGGCAGACACAAAACGATTTTTAAGTACACCTTCATTTCGTGTCACCTGTTTCTGCTTCTTGTACTTTAAACAAAGTATGATTCATGCCACGTTGCCTTTTAACGTGTTTTGTCAAAGAGAAGTGCAAAACATAGATTCTAACACTGATATACAGAAGATCAACATGTCCAGTTTGAGTCTAGACTAGGAGTTCCTGTCAGTAACTTGCTAAAAACACTACAGGATACACAAGGATCAGAATGAAGAAATGCATTAAATGGAAAACAGAATATAAATTTCTATTATTTGTATATATATGTTCAAATAATCATGCAGTTCTGTCACATCCTTGTGAATGTATTTGTACAGACATACCTGGTGAAAATATGCATCAATTCACATTTTAGGTCGACTGAATTATGTTCTTGCCCAAATCCCATTGGGCATAAGCACTTTCAAAACATTTCATGGATTATGTCTCAAACAGAGTGTATAGTACTATCTGCAACATTTCTTGTCTTTACAATTTCTTTATGGTTCGACTTTCTCAAATATACATTTTACCACAGGATTTTATGTAGTACGGTCTCTGTGTAGACTGGAGGTTTGATAGAGGCCTGTGCATGGCATCTAAAATATTTAAGTGGCCCAAATTAAGCCTGAAGAGGGAGAGACTGATCGGTGGCCAGCAGAGGAGATTGCAGATAAACAGAACAGTGAAAGAAGAAGAGTGGAGTGAAAATGCATGTACCGAAGAATCCACCTAACATAAACTATTAGACCTCAGGTAAACACTGAAAGAGACAACTTCAGGCTAGGAGAGGAATGGAGGTAGAGGACTGGAGCACTGTCAAGGACAAAGAAGGACATTTGCTGGGAATAGAGGGTGCAGGGGGAAGGGATTCAAGGAGGATAAATAAGGCGACGAGGACGGCAGGCCTTCCTTGTAAGGCTGGTTGTTATAAGCTGGAGCTGACATGAATAGTGTGTCAAACTGGGTGTTATAGAAGTTATGAGCAGATTTCACTTGCCAGACACTCTTTCACTGTCATTATTGCAAAGTGGCCCACAATAGGCTGTAAATTACACGTTACAGTACAATTCAATGTAGAGCCATACAGATGACAGGCAGCGTTATTATTCATCATTTCATACTTTCACATTATCCTAGTGACACTAATGTTCTTATAATATGATATGCTGGGAGAAAAGACAATCATAATAGAAGAATACAATTTATTACTTTCTCTGTGCTGATTTCTCTTGAATGTTACTCCAGAGGAGCTTGGATTTGGCAGGTTACACTGCCTCCATGTTCTAGCTCATTTTGACAGAATAAATTCTCACATGCTCCCCATCATCTGTGACTTAATCTTTGATAATGTTGGCATAGGTTGTTCCCCTCACAGCCGTTTGACACAGAAACCGCGTTGAGCCGGTATTCGGTGCTATGGACATACAGTTCCCATCCCTTCCTGTCTCTTATAGTACATTCCACTAGAAATCCCCTGTTTTCCCTCCCCTTCTCTTACTTTACTCGCTCCCTGTTCTGCCCAGTACCCAGTCAGCCAATCGCAAAGCAGAGCTGGGTGCAAGCACACTTCCTCTGCAGCCGCTCTTTGGAAGAGCTATGAGCACCTAACATTGAATTCTTGCATGTAAAGCTGTTGCCACAATATTGGCACATGTAGTTATAAATGTATATATTTATATTTGACTGGGGACATTTTGTCCAGAATTAAAATGAAGAGAGAGAGAGTCTGTATTATTATGCACTTTACATCGGACAGTGGATTTGACAACAAAGCTCACTGATTGTACAAAGGTCTTCATGCGGTTGCTAATCTGTCATTATGGCTGCTGCATTTTCCTGGAATGCATTTCTTCCAGCCCACAAAAGAGACGTACAGTACACACACAGGCTCACACACTCAAACATGGGATTAGCGTGTAAGCCGTCCATAGAGGGCACTGTTAAAAGAGTGTTCTCACTCATTACAACAGAAATTGACCCCATGTCTCACTCATCCTGCCACTGACTGAGTATCAGGGGCAGATATTTATGTTGCTGCGTACATCTCCCACCAGCATGTTAAGTTTTTTTTTATCTTCTTATCATTGTGATGCTGTCATCGGATTATTGTGGACATTATGACAGTAAGTGATGGGGTTCAGTATTAAGCTGAACAATGTGGATCACTGGCATATAGGCACTTTACGGACTTCCCTTTGCTCTTTCCCATTAAAAGTCGGTCCCTTCTCTAACTTTTCTAAAAACACAGAAAGTAGGGCAACATCAAACACCGCAAACAGTGGAAAGCTCTTTACTCTGTCTCTTTATAATCTTTGGCAATAATGGCCAAGTATAAGGCAGTTTTATAAAGTCCACCCTGAGCTCTTCTCACAGATGCCAACTCCTCTCCTTTGGGGAGCATTTGTATTTATTTGTGTAGTGTGCTAGTTAAATGAAGTTCCATAGAGTCTGACCCTTAATGATGATCAATGACTCATACTTCCTGTATTTGTAGTGGTTCCCATTATTTCACGCTTTTTTTCATTCATTCATTGATGTTTCAAGTTGTAAATCAGAAGTGACAAAGCACCCATTAGCAAGTGAGCTTAGAAGTGATGGCACGAACATCTGCTGATGTGCAGTAGTGTGTAAGTTTGTCATGCTGAGAACTCGTTGACTTTGAGGCTCGTGGAGCATCCCCTCTTCGTCAGCCTCACACTCTCTTTCTTCACATCTTCCTCACCATGAACGCTCGCTCATACGAGCAGTGCAGATACTCCATCTCTCTCGCTTCCCCTGCTCAGACTCTGCAGAGTGACTCAGTTCTCTCCCTCTTCTTCTCCACTCTTAGATCTCATCTGATGCCAAGGCTGAAGGAGTCTCGCTCCCATGAGTCACTGCTCAGCCCCAGTAACGCTGTGGAAGCTCTGGACCTAAGTATGGAGGACGAGGTTATCATCAAGCCTGTTCACAGCAGCATCCTTGGCCAGGACTACTGCTTTGAGGTAAGGAGGCATGCAAACACATACAGCACATGCACATATAAATATGCATGCTGTATCCTCCACAGTGATACATAACATTCCCACTACTGGCCCTTCTCTATCAAAGTGTCCACGCACAGTCATGCATCTGGTGTTGCTGTAGAGTTGGAAAGTATGAGGAGTTATTTCAGGCTCCATAAGTAAAAGTAATGTTCGCTTTCCAAAGAGACAACCTGAGACATTTAGAGCGTTTCAAAAGCTGGTGGCACAAATATAAAAACCATCTAACCACTAAAATCAAACTGTCATTTAGATTATTTTCTCTCTTAATTGTACTTTATAGGGTAAATCTATAACTCTATAACAGTATTTCTATATAATAATGACAGAAAAGGTTAGATTGACAGTGTCAGCGCCTTTAAACCCAACACTATTGTTTCTCGAAAATCAAAGAAAAACAGATGAGCTAATTAAAACTGATAATTGAGTTTGGTAAATTAGCCAGACTCCTGTGATGCAAGATCGACTGTATCATTAAAACAACTGCAAATAAGACTTTCAGAACCAGCAGCTCCTCTCACATGTCTATTCCACTTTTTCATTAGATGCTGATGGCCAATTAGAGCCTGAAGTTCAGATACAGTCAACTTTTCTTTATTAAAAATGCAGAAGAAAGTCACAGCAGTCGGCTCCTGCTGATTTTTCTGCTTGGAGGAAATAAATGAAAGCACAAAGAGTAATTTGTTGAGCCACTGGCTGCGTGAACACTGATGTATCCCGATGATCATTGGTGGACTAAAGTAATTTCTAGCAAATTATAAAAGACATTGCTTCTTAATTACTGTCAGACTTCATATGTGCATGTTATGTGTGGACACATTTCTAGCTGTAGATTTCACTATGGAGGCTTTAGGAGCCTCAGGGATAGAGAAATTAAGACCCAAGTAGAATAAAACCATTTCTGTTTCTCTTTTTATCTGTCGTCGTTATGTATAAGCTTTGATCATTAAAACATTCATTTTCCCTCTCTCTTTGTCTCGGCGGTAGGTCACTACCTCCACGGGAACCAAATGTTTTTCCTGCCGTTCATCAGCCGAGAGAGACAAATGGATGGAGAATCTGAGGAGAGCAGTACAACCCAACAAGGTATGTAAATACACAGTAGGTGGGAGCAAATTACGGCAAGTAATCAACACTAAGTTCATACACAAGTGTCACAATTCCAAACCACACTTTGCAATAAGCCTGTGTTGACATTGTGTCGCAGCTCGTACCACAACACAGTCTGATACGGTTGCATCCAGCTGTGCTCTTTGTGCACTGTATACCTCAAGAGCAGGGGATGTAGAGCTTCCAAGAGTGTTTTCCTCTTTTGTGCTTTGATATCATCTCTAATCTAGACAAACACAGCTGTGGCAAACATTCCAAGCCACGAAAATAGTTCTAATCTCGCCGCATCATCGCCCCTTCATCTGTCATTATTTAGCTAATTACTCAGTAAGTAGAACTTTGGGGGGGAAAGTTCCCCTAATAGCGTTCAAGTCCTCTTTCGCCTCAGCCCTTTTGGCAAGGATGGGTTGTTTTTTTTTTTTAATGTCTTACTGTCTTTGCTGTGCATTTTAATTCTTCTATGATTTTGAGAGAGATTACACAAAGTGCAGTGTTTTGATAAATATAGTAATAATATAACTGGGAACAGATGGTGACACCCTTGGAATTAGATAACTCCTGATGAGATTACTGCTCATTTTACTACATTTGAATTATAAAATCATGGGCATAAAGATAAATTTAAACAAATGAAAAAAAAAATCTTACAAGTTTTATTTTTTATTTACTGAAAATCCATTAAGCAAGGCAAGGCTTGACCTGTTTGACTTTCATAATGATTTTCTCTCTCCATTTGCCCAATATATAATCAGTGTAAATTAAATAAGGCGTTCCTGTACTAAACGCTAACCTGTGCAGTTCCTTATAAGATGGTAATTGTGGGTAATTATGATAATAGGCAATTTAAGTGTCATCTTTGTGGGCCGGAGCTAATGCTATACAATGTGAATTAAAAGATACTGTTAATTTAATATCTAATTGAGAATATGGTGCACCTCTATTTACTGTAGAGAGTGCCAACATAATGTAAATTAGAACAAATTGTACAATTGGTTAAAAGGCTGACACTAAACACTGTTTGCATGTACCATTACGACTAAAACATATCTCTCAAACTTGAGGAGTCAAACTGGGCAGAGGAACAGTGCTGCACACACTGAAGGCACCATGGTGCAAAATGATATAGACGAGACAAAGAACAGATGTTACATTCAGCCGAGACGTAAGAGGGATAAAGACACAGTGTTTATCAAACATTGCTGATTTCCTGTTTAGTACTGTCAAATAGTAGAGCTGCACTGACTCAGAGTGTGAATCATACAAGTCAATATATCTGGCATCTTATGAAGATTTAAAAAAAGAAGGGAAGTGATTTCTTATCATTGCCAATGTCTGGAGGAGGGTTTATTGTCTGGATTTGTGGAGGATGGACCTAGAAACTAGAACATGAAGCATCTTGTCTTGAGATTTGGTGCAAGAATGTGACAAAACTAGACACCGATTTATGGCGAACTGGACAAAGGGGTGACGAATGTGGAACTTCAGATATAGGGGAAGTGGACTGATCTGGCATTTCTCAAGGAAAATAGGCCAGGTTTGATGGAAATAAATATTTCTTTTAGCTGCAGGTGGAACCCTGACCTGTTATTTCAAAGGCTGTGAAAAATGCCACTGGCTTTTCTTGATGAGGTCAGTAAAGTAGTCCTGACATTTGCCAGAACTTCTTCTAAAAGTTGAAAAGCAGAACTCTCCAACTTTCTATTAGAAGGTGATGGTGAGACGCGATCCTCTTGACCAACAAGATGTTTGACGGATACTTTTGGTTTTACTTTTTAATGTGTCAAATTTAAGCTACCACTTAAGACTGATAAAATTAGAAATTATTTCATCCAAGTCTTTTCTGTCACACATATGAAAAACATCCACACTCTTTCTCACTTTTCATAGTCATAGCTACCAGTACTTCAAACATCCAAGGGCCTTCTTGAGACTATGAGACATTCTGGTATTTCTTTCTAATAATGAGATTATTAACTTCTCTCTTCATTTCCAGAGGTACTTTTAAAGACAATCTGAATCTGAAAAATGGCCAAAAATATTCTCCACTAATGGCAAAATCAATGCATGGCATACGAGTGGTTGAGCACTCAGTGAAATAATGGAGAAGTGAGATTCTTAGCTCCTTAAACAGAAAGGATAAAGGTTTTTAATTGCTTCTATGCCATTTGAAGGACTTTCTGAAATTTCTCCTTTTCACTTATAAGGGAGAAACCTCAGTAAGGGCTTGAGGCATGTTTTTGTTTGACTCTTTCGTGTCATCTACTACCTTCTGCTGTTATCTGATTTAGTTTTTTTTTGTTTACTAGATTGGTAAAGCTTGATTACTGCCTCATCTTAATAAAATCATGACTGTCTCAGTGTTTTGGTTTTGAAGACCTTACTGAATCACTTCATCTTCTCTGCCCGTAGGATAACAGTCGCCGAGTGGAGAACATACTGAGGTTGTGGATCATTGAGGCCAAGGACCTGCCAGCCAAAAAGAAATACTTCTGTGAGCTTTGCCTCGATGACTCACTCTACGCCCGCACCACCTGTAAACTCAAGACTGATAACGTCTTTTGGGGAGAACACTTTGATTTCAATAACCTGCCTGCTGTCAAGAGCATCACGGCGCACCTCTACAAAGACACCGACAAGAAGAAAAAGAAAGATAAAAACAATTACATTGGACTTGTCAATATCTCCGTCGCAGCTGTTACTGGACGACAGTTTGTGGAGAAGTGGTATCCAGTCAGCACGCCAAACCCCCCCAAGGGCAAGACATCTGGGCCTATGATTAGAATCAAGGCACGCTATCAGAGTATGAACATCCTTCCCATGGAGATGTACAAGGAGTTTGCAGAGTACACCACCAATAACTACATGCTGCTATGCTCGGTGCTTGAGCCTGGGATTAGCGTCAAGAACAAGGAGGAGATGGCATGTGCACTTGTTCACATTCTGCAAAGCACTGGCAAGGCTAAGGTTAGTAGCAGTGATTTATCTCCATTTCCTCGCTTTAGTTCTCTCTGTGGAGAAATAATGGGTAACAAAACCAGAATATTAGACCATTATTTTGTCATGAGGCACAGATAAGACATCATGAAAGCACATAGAGGTGAACTATTCCTACAGTATGTGCTCTATGTGCTCATCCAATGAACTATTGACCTCCACAGCCATAATACAGATGAGACAATGACACGACAGGCAGGTGATTGCCTCCTGCTGCACTAGTCTGTATTACATTTTTAACTCAAACTAATCCCTTACATATCTCCCCCGCAGTGCTTAATGGCATACCGATGCAGGACAGAAGCAGAAAATATAGACCACTGTCTGTAGCACTGCAAACACAGAGAGATTAGTCTGCCACAGTAGGAGTTACGTAAGTCTCCCATGACAGCAGGCCACTGGACTCCGATAATCTTCCAAGTATCCAAAATAGCGGCATTTTACTTTACTTTGACTCTCTCGCTGTGAATTCTCTGGACAGCTACCTGCTGTATTCACACTGCTGTATTTCTACTAGGGAGCTGGTAGAATAATGTCCATTTAATGTCTGAACTGATTGTCTGGGACATCTGTACAGCTCCTCAGGGTAATGTCTAGACAGGTTCAGGGTACCAGTGCATGTCAGAAAATGTCTTAGGAGAGGGAACCCTGTCTCATTGGCTGAGGGATGTAAATACAAAGATATGTAAATATGTTTAGAGCTGAATTGAATTTAATCAATAATGAAACAAATCATTAGATGCAGAGAAGTTTAATAATCCTAATTGATTTAACTCAATTCCAAAGCATTTCTAATGGAAGATTAGAAGATTTATTTTTGGCAGGAAACTGGCATCTTGTTGCCACTATAATGTCTGAAAATGGAGTGTTGCTTAAGGAACATCTTCAGCTTCTTTGTCTCATCAGTTGCCTCAATTTACTTTTCCTGACAGGATCTCATCAGCAGAGCTTTGAAACTTTCTCAGACTTTATCACAGTTCAGCAGAATGATGAATAATTAGTGCTTAAAAAGCGATGTCTATCCACTCTGTACTGTCAGTCTGCTGGTTTGGGCAAGGCACTGATAGCTGCTGATTGATGGGGGGAAGGCCTCTACTGGTCCCCGGAGAGACAGTCACAGGCTAATTACTTTCAATTAATCCCCACATTCTGAGCAAAGCACTAAAACTTTTACTTCTCTCTCACCTTCTAGTCTTCCTTCCTGGCAGGATTTCTGCTAGCTAGAGAAATGCTGCTTGTAAAACATCACTGGCATCAATGGTGGTGTCTTAAGGTTGCTGAGTCAAGCTTGCAAATCATGAGAAACACCTTAAAATTATGTCCTCACTACATCTGTGACCAAGAAAAAATGCAACCTGAAATATTCCTTTTCATGGATTTTTTTTTTTTTTTTGTGGGGCTATAAACACAGAGAGAAGCTGCAGCTTCCCTCAGAAGAAAAGGCAAACAGAAGCTTTTGGACTGATGTAAACAGGAAGAATTAATGAAAGCTGCTGTCAGAATGTGAAGTGTCAGTGCTGTTAGCCACTGCAGCTTCCTTTTCTGAAAAAGGCTTTCATCAGTCCAGAAACCGTGAAGTGATCTGACATATTTAGGAACTCTCACTCTTAAGTACGTGTTTCTCTTTTAGCCTTGATGGATAAAGCAGTCATGTCATGCCAAACACAGCAAACAGCCCCACCAACAAACCACTTATCCTAAAATATTCTCAGGCCTAATTAGGATATCCTCTGCTGCTGCAGAGATGCTTTGTATACCCACATCTTGGCCGATGTTGTATTGCTTGTTCATTTACAATCCAATGATGAAGCTCTTTTTGGATTCACTGCCAATTTGGGTGCCGTCGTTCCTAACATTGGTGAGTTATATTTAGGAATAAAACAGTTTGCCTGAGCAAAGATAAACTTTGGAAAATCCTGTGAGCCTGGTTTTATTGTTTGCCTGCCTATGTTTAACACAGCCTTTGGTTATTTACCTCGTTCCATGGTATTGTTATGTAGTCTTCCAATTTTGCAATGTCAATTCCAATTCGAATTCTGTCCACACCACAGTGGATTTCCATAGTTCAGCATAGAGGGAGTGAGACTATACATTGCAGCTGCACTAGATTTAAATGACTTTCTTTATGGAGAGTCTTGTGAAGAATTTCAGCTCTGAACTTGATGATGTGCATCATGTTTAATCATCTGTGTACAAGTGGGACACAGCTCCAAATTGCAGCTCGCTGTTCAAGATGCAGATTTCAGGTTGTAACAGCTATTAGTATGCAACACTTGAAGACTTCTGTTTCCTCCTGTGTCATTTTATCACCCGTCACCAAATAATTACACCCCAAATATTTTGCTCCATTGCACTCCTGCTCCTTATCTCTTGTTCTCTTCCCACTTTCCATCTTTGTCTTTCTCATTTCTTATTCAAGCTTCATTGCATCTTGGGGCCTAAGCTCTCCTGAGAGATGTGATTCCCGATGCTCTATTGATGTCTGGATGCCACACAGATGCTGAGTTTATACACTCACAGACCGATGTATAATCACAAGACATCATCAGGTGGTTGCATATAATTTAATGCTTGACAAAATAGACACATAGATGTAAGTGGTCTTAGTCTAGGATCAGGTTGGAGGTGCACACTGTGGCTGTAGGGTAAATTAAAATTCTAGAGCCACATCTCTGAAATCAAAATCAGAAATCCAGTAGTAACTTTAATTCTGATTTGATGTGCTGTAAGGTCCTGACACCAGGCCACCTCCTCCCCTGTGGGACATGCTGTTTTGTCCCTGGAACCAAGCGGCTCAATCAGAGGCAACTCCTCACTAACATTAACAAGCCCTCTGCTGTGTGGGAATTGCCTGGAGACGTTCACCTTTGTTTCTTCTGAAAATATCCACTCCTGGCATGAATCCTTTGCGTTATTGATCTAGTCTTCTTGACGCCTCAGCTCTTGGGAAGATTATGTTCTAATTTTGTTGCTGCTCCTCTCAGCCACACCGAGTATGGGAAGTGATGATAAGGAGGATTTATCCTCATGATAACAGGCCAGAGGAGGATGGTGTCCTGGTTATTATGCCATTGCATTTTTATGTTACTGCTCCTCAAGGTAGAATAACAGCCCTGGTTAAGAGGGGGAAATATGCGAGTCTGCCTCGTCTGTGGTAAATTGTTTGTCAGCTTGCAGCACAGCCCCAAGTATCTTCTTAATGTATTGATCTGTCATCACTGGGCAGTGATGCTCATCACTACACTGGCACACAGGCACAGTTTGTTGTATGTAGTATTATAGTGTGACAAATGACCTACTAACATGACACGAAGGCTCTGGTAGTTCTGAATTCCTTTGGGCTTTTTCAGTGTGGCTGTGAATGAACTAGTTGAGAGGATCATAACATCCTAACATGTCAACCCTCCCCTTCCACCAGACTCTTTATTATAATCTTAACATTTACCACACACAGGTAAATCAGAGAATCATATCCTCAAACTCTTTTCTAATCCCTGTCTGATTTTCAAGTGTTAGAGAAGAGGTGAAAACAGACAGAAAGTTAAAGGCACCAACAAAGGGGGGAAAAAAACAAAGAAAGAAAAGCTCCTTGCAGCAACACAGTGTTTGAACCCAAAGAGTAGCAGGCCGAGTGAAACATTCAGCTGCACAACCACGTTCAACACATTGATCTAGAAGCCTCTTGGCATCTCCGTTGACATTAAAATTACATACAGAGTTTCATAATCTATTTAGAGCCATACTGTGTGTCCAACAAATACGAGGCATGCAAATGAAGACGAAAAAACAGAATTGAAAGTTTTCATTTTGCTCTAAGAATTGTTGTGCAGCCTCAGAGGGACTGGCATGACCGTAGACTTGTTTTTATACATTTCTTTGGAACATAGCAGTTTATGAGAGATAATGTCACTTAGGGCGTGTTAATCTGACTCGTTTCACGCTGTTTAAACCTGGAAAAAAATGTACTGCAATATAATCAAGTGAAGATACCCCTCCTAACTGGAATGCTTTTTAAAATAAGATTATAAGACTCAATTGGACACTTAATGTCACATTTAAGGGGCAAAATACATGTTCCAGGGTATCCTGGACTTAATAAGAACAGAAACACACACACAGTCAATAAACATGATGTGTCAACGCTAATGACACTTGCTGTAAGACCCCTCCAGTCAGACCTATCTTTATAATGATCGTGTGCACTACAAGTTAAAGCACAAGAGCTGCAACCTTTCCTGTTTTTGTGCTGAATGACAAGCGTCTGTGCCTACGGGAGGAACAGCTTCCATTTCCATTCGGCCTCCAGTCCCCTCCATCAAACCAATGTGACCCTCACAGGAAGGGAGCTGCAGGCTATAATGCTGTAACACTATCCACCAGTCTCCAGGGAGGGAGTCCAGGGGAGGCAGAAAGACAGAAAGACGAGTCGAGGCTGAAGTGGTTCCTGTTATCTCCCCCTGAGTCTTTCCTCAGCCCTTGCCCCAGGCTGGAAAACCAGGTTTATTGATCAGTCCAATTGTTAATGTTACAAGGTTTCTGCTTTCCCCTTACATTCAGTTCCTCTTTCTCACCTAACTCTCCAAACTTTGTCATTTTAAATTATCCAGTAGTGTGTATTTACTGCCAAGTGTGGTCGATACAGTACACACAAGTCACAAAGCATCAACAAGTAATTTTCATTTTAGTTGTTTTCTAATGAATCCTGTTTTATTTCCCAATAATCTTTTTTTTATTATTCATTCACAAGATAAAGTCTATAAACAAAAATATGCTGAAATTGAAATGTGTGTAATATTATACAAACAAAAACAATTTCTTACATTAAAATACTAATTCAACAGCAGGACATCTAGGCGGATGTGCAGTATTTCAGTATGTTTCAATATTACATTACACAACATCACATTTATTCATCCATTGTTCTTTTACACATGCATTGATTCACATACATATTGCACATTGCAGAACAAAGAAGCCGAGCTAATGGACCTGCCAATGATATTTGAACTCACTTGAAGCATCCATAAACTGTCCAGTACAGCAAAGCCTCCACTATTATATTTTTTCTGATGTTTATACCATTATAGAAACAAACAAACAAATATTTCTCCTTTCTTTTCTCTTTTTTATCTCTTACCGTGGTGTTTCTGTTTGTATGAATTAGTGTGTAATTACAATGCGGCTTACAGTGGGAGTCCTGATTAATTTGTCTCTCTTAAGTTCAGCAGAGGCCTGTGTTTTTATTCCTCTGCTCCAACACTTGTGGTCATACGCTTTGCTTTGGAACATTGCAGATGTAAGCTTTGCCCACACATGGGGGCTGTGCCTAGTGGTGATTAAATTGGTGTGTGTATGAAAGCGCAATGGACAAAGCTTTATGAGATTTTACTAGTGAGTGAGCCCATCCACAGGGAACGTCATCATTTTCAACAGGACTCTGTTCCCTACTATTTATTAGATCGGATCAGTGCTGCACCATCTACCCTCCACCCTGACCCCATCTTCACATCACCCTCCCTTCTCTATGCACTTTCTTTTTTTTCTTCTCTTCTTGAGCCGCGGTTTAGCTGATGAGACGTGGCAGCAATACAGGAAGCATCCTACGTCTCCTTATTAGCAGTGAGGGGTGGGGATTTAGAAGAATGAAGACGTCAGAGAAAATGCTCAAGGATGACAAGAAGGAAAAGGAAGGAGCTCTGATCTCTCTTTAGAACTGGATTGTTCATACTGTACTTTTATGACACTTGAAAGTTCAGTATACACAGTGCAATACAGTATAATTTACTGACATTTTTACATAGATTTTATACTTTTGAACCAGTCGAGACCTGAAAGCTACTTGATCAATACTTTATCAATTACAGGGAAAATACTTTTTGGTTTTAATTAATTATACTAATGAATTAGTATAATTAATTAGTATCAACATCAGTCACTCATGTGGACGCTAATGTTAGCATTTATCCCAAAAACACAGGTACAGTCTTGGACAGAGCTGCTAGAATAACTGCAGACTATACATCAAGAGAAACACGTAAATTTACATCTTGTCATTTAAGTTTCCTCCGAAATGAGAACCGAGGAATCAGTTGCCACCTGCAAGGTGAGAAATCAGTCTTAGGAACATATGGCATGATGTGGAAAAGGGTTGACATAATTTATGCAGAGATGAAATATGCAAATCCACTCTAATTTTCTTATATCCATGTATTGTAAATAAGCTCGGAGCTTACTTGCAAAAATCTCAAACTGTGTGCACAGATACACATGTACTCAATCTTCCTAATATAAGTTGGTGGGCCCGGCAAATATCAGCTCATGTACAGCACGTCACTGTAAGAGATTATTGTTAGAGGAGGTTGAATTTCATTTTGTTTAGGCTTCCTGCAGACGTTATTCTATTATTCTGTCGGTCTTTTGATGGCTCTCTCACTCTGCTGTGCTCCTCCTCCATTTCATCTGACCATTCTGTCTAATCAGGCCTGCATTTACCTCGCCTCAGTGGCCACATAAGGAGAGCAGAGTGGAGAGGACGGAGTAGAAGAGGGAGGGAGAGAGCCACAGATGGGTAGAGGTTAGAGGAAAGCTCATTATTGGGATGACATTTCCTTCAATAAAAGAGTTAAAAGAAAACCCACAAGCCCTCCTGTCTAATGATGGGATGGGTGTCCATACACCTCAAGAGGCCAGGTTTCCTCAGGCGTCATTGTGTAGTGTGCACTGCTCCCTGCTGCATGTCTTATTTTTAATAACCATGAACATAACAAATTACCATGCATGTCTAGTAAGAAGAGAACTTGAAAAATATATTGTTAGAAATTTCATTCAGTCAATTGATGCCATAGAATCAATGTCATGTATCAAGTAAACAAACCTGAATTGCCACAAATGAGAACTATTAGCTATTGTATCATACAGTATTTACATCCACAACAACAATATATCCACAAATAAATCTAAATGAATTGCAGATAAATTGTTGTTGCAAGTATTTACTCAGTAAGAGTCACAATTCAGTAGATGCACCTTTGACAGAATTACAGCCTCACACTGCTATTTTCTTTTTTCTTTATAACCACTCAGGCTCTGTCAGGTTGCTTGGGGATTCAGAGTAAATACCATTTTTCAAGTCCAGCCGCAAACTGGACTGAGATCTGGACTCTCACTCGGCCACTCCAGGACATTAAGGTTTTTGTTTTGAAGCCATTCCCGTGTAGCTTTGTCTGTATGCTGGGGTTTTTTGTAAACGGCATCAGGCTTTCCTCCAGGATTTCCCTGTATATTCCTGCATTTATTTTACTCTTTAACCTCCAAAGCCTTGTGGGGCCTGCTGTAGAGACACTTCCCCATAACATCACAATGTGGCATTTAGTCTGATGGCTGAAAAAGTTGTTTTGGTCCCAGAAGACCATGGGAACATCATCCAACTGAAGCCACATGCCTTCCTGTTTTTTTTTCCTTTGTCATTCTCTCACACAACTGCAACTGGTGAAACACCCGGCAGAAGTTGACTCATGTTTCCATTAGTCAACATAAGTCTCACTTTGTTTCTTTATGACTCTTTTAGCTGTACTCCAGTGGATGTTAACTTACTTGGTATTTATCCTGTATCCTCTCCCTTACTTGTGCTTTTTCATTGCAAAGTAGCTTTGGGTTTGTCATTGTGGAGCTACAGAGACCCTGTAGCATTATACATTGGGAACGGTGTCACCTTAACAGGTGTTTGTATTGCATATTGTACACTTGAAACCCATTGAGCACACACAGTCAGTATTTTTAAAAGATTATGTGACCATGTGTACTGGTACTGTATTTCTGTACATACTGTATGTTTGTAGTGGGTAAATTATTACCTTTATTACCTGTCTTGACTAAACAGCCAAACAAGTAGGCAGTGTCTGGCTTTGTTTGATATTTATACACTCACACCCACCTTTGTGCTGTATGTTTATGTGCATGTGCAGTTGGTGCATGTGTGAAAAATGAAAATATTTTAACCAAAAATCCTCCTTTCGCTGCACATCAATGGATGATTGGCTCCCTGCGGCGTATCTTTGATTAGCCGGATAACAGGCTTCTGCAGCAGCGATAGAAACCGTCTGAGAAGTTCTGTCTCTTGCCTTCCGCCTCCTCCTCTGGTCTTTAAAGAGCATCACACCGTCTCCTCCTCTTTTTCTCTATTTCTCTCCATACATCTGTCACTTGCTTCTCTTCTCTGCTTTCTCCCTCGCTGCAATGCTGGTTCCCCTAGTTTAACAAGCTGCCAGAGGACTTGCATGAGAGTGCACCCAGAAATTTGTTGAAGGGATCTAAACAAGGGATGATTCATCCCCAGATGGCTCAATTTCCATCCTTCTCTTTCAGAGGTTGAATTTTGGGAGCTCTAATGTCCATCTCCACCTGTTATTTTTATGCAGCTGATGCATAGGTCCAGTGGATATTTATTTTAAATGTGACTTATTTAAATAAATGAAAATGGTTAATCACACTACCAGCTCCTTCAAAGTAATGTGTTTTCATCTAGGCTTTCTGTTTGTATGAGAACAGAGATTTATTTCTGCCTTTATTCACTCATTGACAGAAGTCAAAATCATAGTGCAAATAACATTTCAATGAAAGTGTAAAAAAAATAATGGTTTATATCATTATATGACGAGTCCTGTCACAGTTTTTTGTTTGTTCAGTAGCAAACAAAATGCTCACTGACGCATACGGAGTTTGAGTTCTGGGATATGTCAAATTCAAAGGATCGAATGAATAGATGTTTTTTATTTTCCTCCACTTCAGTGAAGTGGAGGAAAATGACAGAATTATGCTTTTTTCACGTTCACTGGTCATGTGCGCACAAATGTGTTTTGAAAAGCTGTCACACTGCGGCAGTATGGTGAGTTGAGACGAAATCCTGTTCCCTGTGTCACATAGAGCACAGGTGCAACTAGTAAAGGTGATAATCCACACTATTAACCCACAAAGACACTTAAATAGTTAGTGCTGCTACTATATCTGCTATAATCTATACGTTTCTATTGGTGATGGATCAATTTACTGTGTGTGTCTCTCTTCTAGTGACAAACCCATAAGACAAACCTCCAACCTGCAGACCTATCTGCTGTCTCTGCAGTTCCCCTCAGATCTACTGAGCTCTGCTTTTAGTGCCTTTCAGCTGCTTGGCTTACTCTAATAAGCCTAGTGTCCAGGCACAGGCATGAAAACACTTATCATACATAACTGTCCAGCATCTCACTGATACTGTTTGTACACTGTTGTAGATCACTGATGGGGACCAAGTGTGTCAGCAGCGGCTGGTCAGGTCACTGTTTTAGGCAAGAAGCACATTGAGATGTACAGAGTATGAAATGACAGGAAAGTTTAATAAGTGGAAATATCACAGGCTATATAAAGAAAGCAGAGGAGGATGGATCAGATGAAACTCTGAAGGACCCGTCTGGTTCCATCATAACCCACTTTTTATTTGTTTTACACACCGACAACTCTCACCAGAGGATGTTTTATTGTTGAAATCCAGCATCCATTACTCTCTGTAAATGAACAGACCAATTCTTAAGCATATTCATTTACTGTGCTAACATGATTGCAGCACTTGTAGCTAACCTCGCCCTTGTCTTGTTTTTGTTCTTTCCAAAGGACTTCCTCACGGACTTGATGATGTCAGAGGTGGACCGCTGTGGGGAGAACGAGCATCTCATCTTCAGAGAAAACACACTAGCCACAAAGGCCATAGAGGAATACCTCAAACTTGTGGGACAGAAGTACCTGCAGGACGCCCTCGGTGAGTGGACCAAAAGACTAAAGTCCTACTCCAAATTACTCTTTTCTTTACACATTTCTAGTATTTTGTGCTTGTTCTTTTCTACATTGTCTATTTTAGTGTTTATCTTGTTGCTGTGACCTTGTGCGCGCCCCCTGTGCATGTGTCTGTCACTCTTGCACTCTCTGTAAGCTGTAGGCTGAAGTTTGCTGTTGTGTTTTATCTTCACATTCACCTTTGAGCTTATTCATTCGCTTGCTTGTAGAGAATATTAAGTTAACTTCAGCGTCAGTAAATACAATTTAGTGGGTGGAGTATAATTAGACAAGCACCAATGGCATTAGAGGTGACCTCTCCCCCTGAGAATCATTTTGATCGCACGACAACAACAGCAACTATTCTGTCATCTCTGTTTTTGTTCGGCTCATCACTGACAAGACAATTCAGATAGTGACACTCTGATGATCCACCTCCTTCATCTGAAATTGAACTTCATAGCTCAGTTGGATAAGGTGAAGCTACATTAATAAAAACGTTGCAAGAGACAAGAGGAAGAAAAATATCGGTTTCATCGACCTTCTCAACACTTGCTTATTATTATTATGAGGTGATCGACCCCATGCACCCATGTCTGTTTATCAGTCTACAGCCTCGACCATAAGCACTCCGTATGCACTATATGCTTTTCCCTTTCACTGAAATGTACACAGCTGTAGTTTAATTTACAAAGGCACACGATCTTCCTGGCACCCATCTCCTGTATGCTGCTGATATTAATGCTTAATAGGTGTTTATGCCATGTCTGTGTGTACACGTGTCTCTTTCTGGCTTTCATTGCAGCTAGAAATGTTGCCTGTGTCTTTCTGTCATGGTTTGTTCAGAGACATATTGAGGGCTGGTGAATTATACATCGCTGCTTTTGGTGGAGTGTCTGTTGTTTGACGTCTGCCTAAACTATTGAAATCACTGCAACAGCGACTGGGGCAACACAAGGACAGCCAAGCCTTTCTTCAGACCACAGGGGAGAAAGACACTCCCGTTCCCATTTCAACAATACTGATTAGAGTGAAATAACAACCTCACACTGCTGCCAAACTAAAGATTGGCTCCCTTTTGCAGAATCATTGAAATCATAGCAGTAATGGGCTATCTTTTATCCAAATGAAGGTAACGAAAAGGACATAGTTATTTTTGCCGCCATCTTGTTTGGCTTACAAGAATCTTGTGGATCTTCCAGTGTGTTTGCTGTCAGCAGTCAAACTAAAGAGCAGTTTTCTAGGTGATTGATGGGCCTAACGATGATCTCTATGAGAAAAGTCAACCTGTGTTTCCTGTTGCTGATATGATCCTGTTGTGCAGCTCATCAAGAATTTACAATTTCTATCAGATTTCCTTTTTTTTTCCCTACACTCCAATAAATTCCTTCCTTAAATTAACATTTCCTGTTCACTTTGCTGTTTCTTTCAGGGGAGTTCATCAAGGCACTGTATGAGTCAGATGAGAACTGTGAGGTGGATCCGTCCAAGTGTTCAGCAGGTGACTTACCAGAACACCAGAGTAACCTGAAGATGTGCTGTGAGCTGGCCTTCTGCAAAATCATCAACTCATACTGGTAAATACTGAAACAAACCTTTGAGCTTTTTTCTTGTTCACGATTTATAACAAATGTTTTCTTCATATATTGTCCCTGGAAACAGACTATTATTCTTTAAGATCTTAATCACAATCAGAACACTGCTGTGAAGAGGGCTTTTAATTAGAAAGTAAATATTTTAATCTGTTAGAAAACTCAAGAAAGCTCTTAGGAGCCAGCTTAACTAAACCTTTGCCAAGAATTGAGAATTAGACGCATGTTTCAAGCAGTTTACTCCTACATGCAGCGAAGATTAGGTTTCATTTTATGTTATAAATATTTATGTATAAACAGATGTTAGAGAAAATTATCTTCAGGCACTCTTAGACAGAAAGTAGTGACACTGTATTATTAATTAATCATAAAAAGGAAGCAACAATGACAGCACTGCAACTCATAAAAAGACAATTATGATAATTGTTTATAGGAAGAACTTATAATAATAAGGATATAAGGAGTGAAGGAGAACTAAATTGGGGGTGTAGAGAAATTCTGCGCTGGTTGACGAGGAACATTGTGAAAACAGATAATAACAGAGAATTTAGTTACCACTCTGACCAGTGCAGACAATAAAAATGTATATTGCAATCAAATCAGTGCCAGCTCTATTCTTGTTGTTTACACCACTGATAAATGCAGAAACATTTGTTGCAATGCAAATGATAGGCCAAAACAACCCAACTGTAAATTATACGACTGCTCCAGCTAACATGTTATTATTCAGCCTGACCAGTTCTTGGTGCAGTGCTCCAAAGTGACCAAATCATCTGTTCTGAATATGCTTTGGGTTTATACAGAGAACATGAAATATAAAATACACAGTCGCATTTATGTGATGAGGTAAAGATAATTGGTTGCTCTCCTAAAAAAAAATATATATATTTCCGTCTTGTTTCTTATTGTCAACAGCGTGTTTCCAAGAGAACTGAAAGAAGTCTTTGCATCATGGCGGCAGGAATGTAGTAACCGGGGTCGACCGGACATCAGTGAGCGTTTGATCAGCGCGTCCTTGTTCCTGCGGTTTCTCTGTCCAGCAATTATGTCCCCCTCGCTCTTCAATCTGATGCAGGAGTATCCTGATGACCGAACGGCGCGTACGCTCACACTAATCGCCAAAGTCACCCAAAACCTGGCCAACTTCACCAAGTGAGTGTGCTTTCATACACAGCACCACGTAGCTATCCGTGCTGGATTTTTAGTAGAGAATGGTAGAATTTCTAACATGACCTGCTCTTTGTCCCTGTTTGCTGTCAGATTTGGCAACAAGGAAGAGTACATGTCCTTCATGAACCAGTTTCTTGAGCATGAGTGGACCAATATGCAGCGCTTTCTTCTTGAAATCTCGAATCCAGAGACAATCTCCAATACAGCTGGATTTGAGGGGTATATTGATCTCGGCAGGGAGCTCTCCACCCTGCACTCTCTCCTCTCTGAGGTGGTTTCCCAGATGGACCAGGTACTGAAGATGAAATACTGTTTTAGCTGTAATCAAGACATTTCTCTTAATCAGCATTGTTACCAACTACTTTTATCAAGTATCACATGCAGTTTTTTGCAGAGAAAACCAAATAAATCTGTATGAAAACCCACTTGAAACACATCCCTGGGTGTCTAGACATGAAGCGAAAATCTGTTATGAAATATTGGGTCTAGCAAAACAGTCTAGGTAATAATATAGATTTGATTTGAGTTTTTCTAATTATGTTAACAACAACTTACTTTGAAACGATATTCCTAACTCTGCATGAAACAAGCAGAAGTACATTTTAGTCATTTAGAATAATATATTTGAATAAACTTTCTAATGTGACCTAAATATTACTGTAAAATATGATTCAACTAATAAAGTGTCTCTTTGAATAATGCTCAGGCTACTTTAGAATGTTTACTGTACATACAATTTATTATTACATTACATAAACGGCACAAGGGGAGAACACTGAAGCCTCAGAGGCTGGATGAGGCATATTAATGGATTTGGACAAGGACATTTACATTAGCTCTCATAGCAGATGGGAAGCTGGTAATAATTAGATAAAGGGCTTTTTTATTTTTATTTTATGGAAGAGCATCCAAGTCTTTAAAACCTTGTTTTTATAATTCAGAAATCAGAGTAAGTCTGGTTGATTTTCCAGTCCATCAGACCGGCCAGACTATTTCATTATTTATTGTGACAGCTGTTGGAAAATAGTGTGGTCTAAAAGATATGAAAACATGTTATTTAACCAAACAACATTTAAATGAAATCCAATTAATGCCACCAACTGAAGTGGTCCAGAATAATACTTAATTTGGCTTAAATATATTGGTTTCTCTATCTTCAGAGTGCAGCCTGTAAGCTGGGTCCTCTGCCCAGGATCCTCCGAGAGGTGAACACAGCTCTGTCTAACCCATCCAGTGTCCAGATGACACCCGGACAGTCATCAGAGCATATGGGCTCACCTCCTGCTGAGGCAAGCTGCAGCATCTCCACAGGCCTACAGAAGATGGTCATAGACAGTGACCTTTCAGGGTAAGACATATTTAGGATCACATCTGCTATACATGCACCAAGTTTATTTATTTATGCAGATGACACCATTATATTATTTTTTAATCAAGTAGGAGTGGAAGATGACATGCAGATTGAAATATAGGATGTCATAGAACCCTTCATATTTATAATTTGTTCTTCAAAGTCAGCTTGGGTGTGTCCTTACACTGCCAGTCCTGTTGAGTGTTAATGCATGTCAGATGAGGCCATGACACAGTGAAAGTGTCACCCCTGCTTGTTTACATCAGCCAGATGAAACCTTGTTTACTCTCCCCAGCACCTTATCTCACTTATCTTCTGTCCCCTTTCTGCCCAGCTGAACAATAGCAAGGTGACACTTAAAAAGATTAACATGAAGTCACAGTGCCCAACAGAGACACATGAATAATAGCCATAGATGGCAACACCAGTAAACATTAAATAAAAAACCCTACAGTATACAGTACTAAACAGGAAGTAAGTCAGACAGCTGCTATGATTATACACATCAAGAGCCCAGGATCAATAGAACTAATTAAGGGATGTCCTAAAAAGACCCGATGCCACACCCGACCCTCTTCACAGTAACTGCTTACTCATATATTGATGTATGTATGTGGTGTATAAGCACCAGCTTGCTTTGATACAGACACAGCATTTGTATGAGCTCCCTATTCTCACCTAATTGCTTCTCATCCACTCACCAGTGACATAAAAAGTAGGAGAAAGAAAAGGAGACAGTGCCATGATTGAGAAAGGGAAGAAATTGAGAATAATGAACAGGGAAAAGAAGTTAAACAAGAGAAGGGTAATGGCAACTACAGCAGAAGGAGAAGGACACACAAAGAGGGCGAAGATTAGTGTGATGTGAATGATGGAGATTACTGGAAGATAAATCATGTCTGTCAAGGTAATCATCTTTTAGCAATAAGACCTCCATCTGCTGGCTGAAGGGGGAAGGAAGGTTGCTGCTACAACCTTGCTTAGTGTGTTGTGAGGTAGCAAATTGTAGTTTTAGTTTTATCAGCCAAAATTTAGATAATATGCACTGTTTAAGGAACTCTGTGACTCTGTTTGCTTTATGATTTTTAACATTTTAGCTAAATGATGAAAGGAAGTTTTGGCTCATTAGTATCAATCAGTGGTTGGTTGAGGGTTTGGATTTACCTTATGTGTTGATCCTCTTTCAGTTTGGTTGACTTCACCAGATTACCCTCCCCCACCCCAGAAAATAAGGACTTATTCTTTGTGACAAGAGGCTCAGGGATCCAGCCTTCCCCAGCACGCAGTTCAAGCTACTCTGAGACCAATGAGCCTGACCTGGTCATGGCCAATGGCAGCAAGAGTCTGTCCATGGTGGACCTTCAGGACCCCCGCAGTCTGGAAAGTGGCCCAGGTCCCAGTGCCTCAGATGCCTTGGGTGAAAGCATACTCTCTGGTGCAGGTTGGTCAGCCAGAGCCCCACAGGGCAACATCCCGGGAGGTCCCACCCTGAGGAGGCCAGGTCAAGCCCCTACCACCCCAGGAACAGAGGGCACCCCAGGCCGACCTGCGCAGCTGCTAGCCCCCCTGTCCTTCCAGAACCCAGTTTACCAGATGGCGGCTTGCCTGCCAGTGTCCCCACGTGGAATGACCGACTCGGGCTCAGAGTGCCACAGTTCAGTCAGTTCCCATAGCAACAATGAGGATGGCCCAGCAGGGGGGAAACACGCCTTCTTGAACCATGGGGGAGGGGGTGGAGGTGGAGGAAGCAGTGGAGATGAGTACACCAGACGTTCGGGGGAGTTCAATCGGCGACAGCTGTCCCTCACAGAAACACAGCACCAGCCTACTGTCCCCAGACAGAACAGTGCCGGCCCGCAGCGGAGGATAGACCAACCTCCACCTCAGAGCGTTACTCGGGGCCGCACACCCCCGAACCTGCTCAACAGTGGCGTCTACCCTCGGCCCTCCTCTGGCAGCATGATGACATCCTCACCTGACTGGCCTGGCAGTGGGGCTCGGTTACGACAGCAGTCCTCTTCCTCCAAAGGTGACAGTCCTGAAACCAAACAGAGGGCTCACCACAAACAGGTAACATACTCACGCAGAACCTTAACGGTGGTGTACACATTTTAAAAACTGAGTATAATCATCACGGCAAAACAGCAACTATCGCTGTCACAGGCCATATATGGGTGGATTGTTAGGCCCTAATGAACCATTGTTCATGTAATAACAGTAATTTACAGGCAGCTCATCACTTCACCACTGTTGTACTGGTCACATTTAATGGGGTGAGAATAAGGTCGATGGAGGCACAATTAGCATCTTATTAATTAGCAATCTATGTGCTTCCATGTGCTCAACAATAACAGAACACAGACCTCACAAAAACAGACACAGTATATTCCTGGGCCATCAGGACACTGCTCAGCACCAAGTCCAGGACTACATATAGACTGAGCTTCACAGAACTATTAGCAGTCCAATTTCTTTTTCTGTTCTGCATAGTTGCTTTAAGTTAAATATCCCCTCACAGTTTATCTTAATAGGTTATAGATAATACAGACAAAAGAAAAAATATTTCCATTTTCACCATTTGGCTGGATGATTATAAATGAATGTTGATTTATATCTTAATTAAACCTGTCTGGATTAAAATGAATGTTTTCTCACAGGCTGTCAAGTAGTAGACATCAGAAAGTACTAAAGCACCCAACCTTACAGTTGGGTGCTTTAGTACCCAACTATAAGGTTTTATTCATATTTCATCAGAAGCTGATGCAAACTTTCATTTCTTTTACTCTATTTTGTCCATTTGCAGATATTAACATTCAGGTATTTCATCATTTTCAAGTCTTAAATGCAAATAAGTGTGCACTTTTAGAACATCCTGCCTTCCCTCTGATGTACTGTATCAGTCTACAGCTACCCTCCCTACTCACCTGTCCATCAGAAATATTCCAGATAGAAACACACTTTTCTTACTAGTAGTATCACACTGCAAGTGTGCACATTCACATGTTTAAATAATCTTCAGTGTGTGCTACAGTGTGAGTGAGCTTGAAGACAGGAGTATGTATCCATTCCACCTGCTGCTTTCAGTGACTTGTTGGTGCATTTCAAGCTTATTTCTGTTGTTTCTGTGCTGTTATTGCAACCTGCCCTCCTTCCCCTCCCTGTCACTTGCTGCTCATGTATGTGTGTATGTGTGTGTGTGTGTGTGTTGTGTTGATTTCAATAGGCCCCCTCCCCAGTGAACCCCAGTGCGCTGGACCGCACAGCAGCCTGGCTATTGAATATGAATGTGCAGTATTTAGACCATGAAGGGATGGAGCCCGAGTCACTGAGAAACAGAGAGGATCTAACTGAGGTGGAGAAGGTAACCTGCCCCATCATCCAACCTTTGACCTTTAACTCCTCCTTTCACAAATCACAAACCTCAACCTTCAGCCCTAATACTCCCACTCAGCTGTCCTTCCTTTCTTTACCTCTCATTAGTTCCCTCATAAACCTCCCTCTTTAAAACATACTTAATTATCTGCTGTATCGATTCCCATCTTGCTCTCGCCTTTTCTCTAAAAGTAATCTAGGTTAACATATTATCACTTAAAGCTAAAATATGCAAATTTAAAACAATTGCAAAACAGAATTTATTGTGCATCAGTCTGAGGTACTATGGGCTCTACACGTGACCCCATAATGCCTCGGTGTCCCAATTTTCTCAAATTTTATTTCCAGTTATGGTCAGGCTGTTTAGCAGTTTCTGTTTTTTTAAATCACAGTCAACAGAGAACTAGTCCTAGCGACCTGATTAATACCAGAAAGTGGTTATTACAAGAAAATTACTTGTCAGGTTAAATACAATATAACATAGGACAGGAAAAGGTTTCATATAACCTTATTATTTTTATACAATTTCAGATGTCTTGATTGATGGATGGATGTGAAAAGTTGAGTGTTAAGTTAATCAAAGATAAAATAATTGTACCTTTATTATTTTTTTTAATCAGTCAATTACCAGACTCGTTCCAATTCAGGAATTTAGCTACATCTACACTATAGGTTTGACTGAAACTAAAGAAGTCAATGTTAAACAAGTTCAAAACTTTTCAAAAGTTTCTAATAACTTGAGATCGGGACTGCTACACTCTTAGGTATTAGAATTATAAACACCTATTTTATTAAAAATGTCTCTCCACCTTGAACAACTACACACACCCTCACAATTTCCTCCCCTCCTTCTTTGGAATGAATGTAATAACCCAAAGCAGGTGTGTATGCGTATATGCACATGCAGGACAACCACACAGATATGTTTGAGCTTGTGTATGCTTGCATCTGTGTGAGAGATAGACAGAAAGAGGCTTTTTGCTGCTTCCTCTGCCTACGTTCCCTGCTTTTCTTCTCAGCAACCTTTACAGCCATTCACCCTCACATTCATTTCCATGCTTTGATTGGCTGCCACACACTCCCCCATTTTTCCCCTCCCATCCGTAATGAATACAAACTTGTCATCCTAACATAGCTCATACTTTATGGAAGCCAGCAGCCCAGGCAGGGAGAGCAACCAAAGAAGGCAATAACTTCACTCTTAACAAAGAAGCCACAGCCACCTTAAAATAGCAGAGCAGCAACAAGGGAAGGATTGGAAAAGCCCATAACAATGCTGACTGTACTGTGGAAATAATTTTGCCATTAGGATATTTTAGTTTACTTCAGAAACATATATTTCATACATATTTTGCCACAATCAAATACAGGCAGGTGATTTTAGGTTGCACAAAATTTATCTTCAATTCTTGTTTGCTGTTATTAGGAAAGAGGTAGGTTTTTCAGCACAACATGTGATTGTATAAAAATGAAAGGAACACAAAAAACAGACACATAATTAATTACTTAAATGCGATTAATGGCAGAATCAAGTTGTTAATTATATCGATTATCATGTAGTAATATTTTTGTGTTTTCTACATTTGCCTAAATATATCATATCTTCCTTTATTACTAATTTTTTAGCCTTGTAGTCAAGACATTTACACAATTATCTACGATTCTTGATTTTTTAATGTTACCACTTTATCTTCTATTGGCCTTTTCCAAAATTCCTTCTTATTTAGTTCATGAAGTTTTGAAGTGTTAAATATTTCCAGTTAGCTTTTATTATTAGACACAAAAATAATGTGATTATCTTGAATACATGGTAATCACATTTGTTTTTTCCCCCCGGAAGTGTTTCTTTTAATTTTTTTGAGAAGTATATTTTAACAAAACCCTGTATTGTGCATTTAGTTACAGATATAGAAGATGTCATTCATTCTCAAAGATATCTGCTAACAAGAACAGGGGGATACTGGAGATGGAATAAGGGTAGAGCAGCTGATGAGAGATCTATTTGAGGTCACCGTTCCTCCTGGGAAGACGTGAGTGATGCGGGGCTGTCCCAGTGGTAGACAGGAGATTAATGTGGGGAAATAAGCAGAAGGTGACAAGAAAAGATGAATGATTTCAGCAGCAACTTCACTGTATAATTGAATTTGATCATTCAGGGTGGTCTGATAATTTGTCTTTCACAGTATGATGAATAATGAGCTGGATTGTGTTCAGTTCTAGCAGCCAGATAAACTCGTCCTTCTGGTTGTTGTTTAGTTTTGGCTTCATAAAATGGTAAAAATAATAGTGATTAAATATTTCAGTCCTGATTTGTTTTAGAGAATGTGGTATGTTTAGCTATAGTAAAGGAGACTCTGAACAGGGTCACATTGATTGGTAATTGGTTGATTATCAGCCAGAAAGAACAAGAAAATATCAATTAGGATGAAGCTTCACAAGACGTAGCATTTTCTTTCCAACTTTTTTACGTAGATTTTATTTTGCCAAGCAAACAGGTTATTAGTGTGTAAGTTAAACAATCCGGTAACACAGAAAACGGCCTAATGGTTCTGGAGATCCCCAAACTTTGATCTACCGCACAAAAAAAGTTTACATTATTTTGAGTGAAATATCTGTTGGATGGATTTACATATATTAGCATTTCACTGTGCTTATGTACTTGCCTGACTGACAGACCACAATATCCCTTACTGCTACAGAAACCATTTTGAAAGTGTTCTGGTTCGTCTAGACAGAAGAGATTTAATTCCTTCATTCATTTCCCTCCTTTGCCTGAAAGAAAGAAAAAAAAAAACACTTTTAAAAGCTTCTTTAAGGTCCAGCGAGAGGTCAGGGAGAGATTTTTCAGAGCTTATTTCACAGACTAGACTCTTAATCCACTGGTTGCATGCATCCCTTCTCACCTCCTCCTTGCCTTTTCATTCCTCTCTTTCTTGCTGCTGTTTTTGCCAGTTTAACCTCTCAACAGGTTGTTTGTTTCTGAGCCAAACCAGAGGTCTTACTGAAGAAACGGCTGAATTTTACACCTTTTTTTTTCGAGCGAGTCTTTTCTATGTCAGTGGAAATATTGATGATTTGAAAGGAAATTGATCATTTGATTAAAAGGTAAAACGGATTCTGAGCAAAGCTATACTGGCCTATTGTAAAGGGCTATTAAGAGCTATTGCTTTTAAATGAACCATGTCACTCCCTGAGAGAGGCAGTCTCCATTCTAGACAGATATTTGACTCACTCCCAGGAACAACAGGACATAATCTCAGGCCTGATTGAAAGATTTCTATTTTGATCTTGTCAACTATGGCAATGGAGACAAGGGCCCCCGCTGATAGAGTTGATGATGACGATGATGAATAACAGGATGACAATAACAACAATGATAATAAACTCCCCCATTCGTCTGCTTCTTTGTGTAGTACCAGCAGGAGATTGCAGTGCTACAGGAGAAGCTGCGAGCATCAGTGCAGAAGCTGGAAGAGTACGAGGCCCGTCTAAAGGGTCAGGACGAACAGGCTCAGAAGGTGCTAATGGAGTACCAGGCCAGGTTGGAAGAGTCAGAGGAGCGCCTGCGCAGACAGCAGGAAGACAAGGACCTCCAAATGAAGGGCATCATCAGCAGGTAGGTAGAGGAAGAACAAGGAGCTGTTTTGCTGACACAGAGCTTTGTGAATTTTGTATTACAGAGACTAAATTTAGATTTGCCCTGTAACACTGCCTCTATTTGTTAACATTTTCAGGTTAATGTCAGTGGAAGAGGAGCTAAAGAAGGATCATTCAGACATGCAGGCAGTTGTAGACTCTAAACAGAAGATCATCGATGCACAGGTCAGTTTGCTCCTGTACAAAATGCTGACAAATACTTTTATGGATCTATGTGTGCTGTCACTTGTGTCTTCTTCCTGAGGAAACAATGGGTCACTAAATTCAAAGAGATGTTTAATTCATAGCTTGTCTCAGCTCTAGCATTGACAAGCTTGAATGGCTGAGCAGGAATTGCCTGCTCCCTCCCACTTTCCCTTATGAAACATACATTTAGAAATTTCTTATCTAATTTTCTGTCAACATGTAGCTTTTCTATAATATATAGTGGCTCATATTCATATAAATCCGGGCTTGTAATCCTTCTTAGAAAACAAAGAATGATGCTTTAGAGTACAGTTCTGCAAACATTTGTAGATTTTGATTATTGGGAATGCAATGCTAAATTAGGCAGAGAATGACATCATCATCATCATCACCCTAACTGCTCCACCAAGGATTAAATACTGTCTCTGGATTCCATTTCTTCTGTAATACATGATATATGCATGCAAACAAACACAATTAAGCACAAATGTGCAACTTTGGAGATTAATGTCAAAGTGATTTTACAACAAGCTGTGTGAAAATACATCTATACTTTGTTTTTTAAGAAGGTATATAAGCACATATGAAAATGAATGGTGCACCATAACATAGGTCATTCATTTCCTTCACACCTAAAGTAATAAGACTTTGCATCTGTAAACAAACATGCCACAGTAAGGCAATAAGTTGCCTCCTTCAGTAAACAGGCAGAGAGAATGAAAATAAAAAAAAACTCATTAAAGTCAGGGAGGTGAGCTTGCTTCTGTGGTTGAGCCCTCGGTGTTATACAAGGAACACAGAGGGTCTCGAGCAAGAACTACACATTTGTCAAAATGTGCTGCATTTTCTAGTTCTTACTAGTACTGGTACTTTACTAGTGGCCCAGGCAAACTCATGTAGATCCATTGTGCAGTTTACTCTATAATCATGACTCAATTTAAATGTATTTTGAGTGACTATTTTTTCTCCACATACTACCTACTTTGAAATATTGTCTATATTTCCTTGTCCACCACCAGATCTAACTGCATTTGTGTTTGCAGGAGAAGCGCATACAATCTTTGGATGCAGCCAACGCCCGTCTGATGAGCGCTCTGTCCCAGCTGAAAGAACGCTACAGCATGCAGACACGAAATGGTATCTCCCCCACTAACCCCACCAAACTGCAGATTACGGAGAACGGCGAATTTAGGAATAGTAGCAACTGTTAAACTGGCATCTGCCCGAATGAGTGTCGAGGGCCTGCGTGTGTACAGTTATTAAAAGCGAGGACGTGTACGTGCATGCATGGATGCATGCCTGTTTGAACGACTACAAGGGTCTATTTGTTTTTAAAAGCAGACAGTACTTTTGGAGGACATTTCCACTTACTGGACGCAGTGTAGGAGTGAGGACATCACTCTGAGGAGACAGCCAGAAGAGGCAGGACTTCAGAGTGATGGACAGATCACCAGACAGCCTTCATTATGAGGGTGACGGCCAGAGGAGGCGGTGCAGAGCTTGTACATATAAAACTCATAGCTGTCCATCAAACACTTTTCCAGTGGATGTATGCAGTTGCTGGGACAATTCAAGACCCTGTGTATGCCTGGGACAAACCACTATATAACCACACACCGTGGCGACCACCAAACATGGTTGCCTTAGCAACCCTCCTCTCCTCTCTCTCTTTATTCTTCTCCCTGTTGACAACCAGGGACCAACAGTGGACCCAGTTAAACACAATAACACTCATTAAGGATTATCACCTTAGTTGTCCTGAGAGGGTTACTTTCTAGTGCTTTATTTTAAAGTCAGTGTTTATCAAGAACCAAATAGATAAAAAATTGATATTTTTTGTCCCAAATAATCTTTATTTCCCATTTTTCTCTTTGGGTGTGTTCCTGAGCGTCTTGCTGACTCCACTTCCCTCCTCCATCCCTATGTAGTGCACTTTGTGAAAATCTATTGGTACAAAAAACGCCTTAATTAAGGAACACACCTTGACTTTTTCCCGCAGCTCCCCTATTACTGCAAAAAAGGCACAACTTATCTTATACTGTGGATTTGTAAAGGATATAAAAATTAATTGTACACACTTAAATGTATTATGAACACTAAAGTAAATGAATTCTATGTGATACTATATTAATGAAATTTAATATAGATGTATGCATTTTTTTCTTCTATAGAGTATACACACATATACCTATATTTGATAATCTCAAATATAAAAACAGCCCTTTATTTAGGAGTGAGATCTAGTTTTATTTTTCTTCTCTTATGATGAAAGACTGTAGTGTGTAGCTTGCTTTAGAGCCCTGGAGGAGAAAACCACACCGAGCAGTGATAAGCATCATCACCTCTGTCATACTTCAAATCTCCACGATGCTTAACCCTTTAAAATATGCACTTCACTTGTACAATAGTTCAAACAACTCCAGCGTAGCTTGCACAACTTGCACAGTCAAGTGATTGGTTCTTCTTCGGATGCTTATCACTGCTCATAAAGACACAAATCAACCAAACCCATATTGGATTTTGAGTGGGTCAACAAGTCACATTGGTCTTCTTTCTCTAGTAGCACAAGAGCTATTGAGGGAGTTGTATAGATACACTCACTCATACTATACACTGGACTGGTGAGCCATTGTTAATATGGCTTCCTTAGTTACAACATTTTCTCTCTAAAATGCTTTGTTTGTCAGTGGTAATGAAGTATGCTGCATCCTAACTGTGACTCTCTTAGTGGCATCATCCCTCTCCTCTTTCCTCTCTTTGTCTTCTTTTTACTCACCCTCCACCCTCTTCCCTTCCCTCAGTCGCCTGAATGTGAAGTTGCTAACTCACAGTTGGTCTTAACATGGGGTCTGGGCCCTCTAATCTCTCCTTGCATTACTCTTATTGCTCCACTCCATCTCAGCATCTGTATTTTGTATATTTTTGTATTAATTTTTCTTAACTGTAACAGACTATACTCATCAAGTGTGAGGCTCTGCATGCTTCATCCTTGCTCTAGAGCCAATGGTAGCCTCAGTATCACCATTTGTTTTCTTGTGTTGCCAATTGAATGATGATGATAAATTGAATGGCTTGCTGCAGACATATACAATGAATATATGATAATTGAGTGTATCAAGAGGCTGGATAGCCTGGGAAAGTGTAAATAAAATGCTCACACTATTTTTACCTAATGTTAACAGAGCTTTTGTAAATGTATGTTGTGCTCAAACTCTGCTGTATCATTATGGATATTGTAAATACAAAATAGCTCACTCAGTCATCTGTCCTCATTGAGTAGAACTTTACAATTAAATTAACTTTTCAGTGTTCTCCCAGTTCAAGCTATTGTTTTTGTATTTAGAGTGTATTATCACTAGCCAAAAAACTGAGTAAGTAGGAGTTTGACTCTTGGGAAGTCATGGAGGATGTCTTGTTGGTTTCAGGCCAGTCTTGATGAGATACACAAGCACAATCCCATATTTCTCATCAGTCTAGCTCTATGCACTTTTACATTCAGTGGATGGTGTATATATATATAATTTTTTTTCCTAAGCACAGCACCTGTTTTAGGTGTTCACAAATGTGGCAAAGTTCAAAACTGAAGAAAGGGATTTTTTTTGTGTGTGTAGCTCATTCACAAACAATTATATCAGATGAACAAAACCATTTATATTATCTTCTATCTGAATAAAAAGGAATAGCTTCAGTCTATAGAAGTATCTGGTAGCATCACCTTTCTCTTCATCACATCTTCCCATCTTGTCCTACACTAATTATTGTACAATTGCAGAGATAAAAGCAAGACTATATTACTTTTGATAAAAGAATTGCCATATTACTTGAACAGCAATAAAACACTGTTGCTCAGTCTAAAAAGATAATGTTTTTTCTGCCACGGCATTAGTATTTCTTTTGACCAGCTGCTTTTGGTGGTTATTGTTAGTATACACATTTTCTTAGAAAAGACATTTTACTTATTCAGTTAACACCACTGTACTGCTAATAGCTTAACATTTTAAATAAATGCTAAAAAGACAGTTGATCTACCTAATTCAGTAGGAATTAGCTTTTCTTATATGCTTTGCCATTGTTGGCAAATGTTGCTGTAAAAAGCAAAATTACTATTTGATTTTGATGATATTTTGACTGTTCTCCACTTGTGCCAACACTACAAATCACAGTTTTGCTGAATGCTAAAATACTGTTTATTTACCTTGCAAACTACAGTCGGAGGTTCTGCAGTCTGTCATGAGTGATGGCCTTCAGTGGCGAGGGTTGGCTAATTTTTTGGTAGGTTGTGCTTACTCAATATTCTTTCCGTCTGCTACTGTTGCAGTAGGTAAACATTAGTAGTAGCCAGCTTAAGGGTTAAATAGCTACCGTTTACCATGTACACTTGCTAAACAGTTGGAAATGTAACAGTACAGCCTTACCTAGTCTGTTAGGACAGTTGCTTTGGTGGATTATGTTGTAAAGTCTAAGCTAATCTTGCTGTTCTTTGAGTTCACTGACTTTATGACCTTTCAACTTGCATTACTGTTACAGCTATCTTAGCATTTTACAGTAGCTAAATACATAGCTGCTACTATTCAGCTAAACATTTAACAATTAGCTAAACAGTATTTTAGCATTGGCAATCCAACAAAAGTCAGTCTTGCTTTAAACTGTAGTGTACAATAATAAGTTTACTGTTATAACTGTTATAATGTCATGTATGCTAATCAATGCATCGACATTAAGCCATGTAGAAGACACAAGATTTGGTTTCTAATTTGACTTAGCTTTCAGTTCATTTATCATGTGTATGTGATTTATGGGGTAATGTTCCCATTTCAGAGTCAGAAAACTATAGCATCACTTCACAGACAGACAAAAGATTAGTTAATTTATAAAGCTATAAATAAAGTGAAGGATGTTGTATGTTTTCTACTATCCTGTAGAAAATACTTGTGTAATTATGTTGAAAGTATAAAGTATTTGCTGGATTCTGCTTCCTTTGACGACAGTGACAAAACAATAATGTACAGAGGAATTTGTGTTGACAAAATGTGGCTGTGCAATTTATGTACATTTGCAACTAGACCTATTAAAGTTTTATTTAGCTATTTTAAATCTTTCCCCCTTGTGTCTGTCAATTATTGCCCTGCTTACATTATTTGTGATGCTTTGTTATTATGAAATGTAAATGACTATTAATTTTAGGGCATGCATGATGAATCACATGTTAATTAATACTCATGCAGGCCTAGATGGATGACAATCAGCTAGTGAGAACATATGTTCAGACTTGGGGTCCAAAGGCAGAGTGGAGGATATGATGGAGAGAAGTGAAAGAGTGGTTTGAGCAATAGACTTCTCAGTGAGCCTGACCTACATACTGCCTGATTGTTATTCCCCACAGTGGGTAGGGGAGAAACTGAAATGGCGTTAACAAAAAAATGGAGGGTATTTTGTAACAAAATGGCTCTCTCAAAAGCAAGATAAATGTAGTACAGTACAGTATGTGATCTAACGGGGAAAGAAGTCCTCATTAACAGTAGGTTCTCATGTATTTTAAAGGAAACCTCCTGTGCTGTTAATTGCGCCCTGTGAGGCTCACTTATCTCTCCGGCCAAGTGGAACAGGCTCCCTGTGGCACGCATTTAGGACATCAGGCTAATAAAACAAGATACAAGTCTTATAACTACCCAATATTCACCTCCCTGTGACTCTAAAGCATCACAGGCAAGAAAACACAGCCGCATTTTGAACCCACTTGTTGATACGAAGGTGAAATCCTGCCAAGTGCAATTCAATAGCTAAGGAGCACATACTTAATTCCACTCCAAAACATTTCCAAATGAAGAGCCCACAGATGTATGAATGTGTGCTTCAAGTATCTATGTTATGCATAACTAAACAGTTCATAGAAACAAACAAGCTCAATAAAAGTCTAAGATAGAATGGGAGAAAGATGCAAACATCCCTAGCTTTCAGCTTTCATGCACATAGACCAATGTATCCACAGCCTTAACTCATTACACCTTATTTAATAGATTAACAGACTAATATTCTCCACTAAATACTACAAACGCCACTAGATGTATCTTACAGCTGTTAGCTGTTAGTCTGCACATTACGATTTACATTGAAAAACAAATTTCATTCATTTCATAAATTATGCATAGCTAGATTAAAATACCCAACTATATGGAGCAAAACATACTTGTTGGACTCCCCAGTTGTCACAATTCTTTGTATGTCAACTAGTTTGATTTGGTTAATTAATCACAACTTCACTACACACAACCACCGTGTGAGCACAAGAAAAACAACAATAACTACATCCAAAGTGTTAAAATACAACCAACTAACACAAAGTAAATTTAAGGCCTTTAAAACATAGGTCCTATAGCTATTAGTTAATCATGTAAAGTAATTTCAAATAGTTCCTCCTTAAACAACAACATTGTACAATTTGAGAAAAACAAGACATGTGTAGCTCACTGTACTTTTTACAAATTAAACTAATTCCAAAAACAATAAAACAAGTTGTTTGGAGCTATAATGCTATTTGGTTCTGCTGTGGTCAACTGCTTTTATTGGTTATTGTTGGCAAACTGAAGCCACACATGACTACAAGCTAAATCTCTAGTAACAACAACAACCTAACAACAGTAACGAAAAGACGTAAGGTCTGGCACCAAGATCCCTTAAAAATACTATAAGACACGAGTGTTAGGATAAATTAGGTTATTAGGAATTACAGAGTGGTCAGTGAACATAAACGAAGGCCTGGGCACTATGCTTAGATTTAATTTTAGAGGTTCTGCTGGTCTTAAATTAAAAAACAGGGAGATGCAGTTATTTTTACAGAAAATAAAAACATTCATGCATCTCTTTAAAATAAACACATCTAAAACTATATGTTACAAATACCAGAACTGACTTGGTTAGAAGATTGATAAAGAATTTTGAAAGATATACCTGGGACCTAACAAAGGACAATAATGCACTGTGGCTCATTAATTAACTATTTTTCATACAGTATATTAATTTTTATTGAACTTTTAAAGTTAGGGTTGGTGTTCTAGTATTATATTCAACATGAATCCAGTACTGAATTAGCTTGTTTATAAGACTTAATTGGTATTATATTGTAAAAAATAAACAGTCATGCAGCATACACAGCAGCAGAAGAGATTAAATGTTGATTAAACAGCCCAGTGACCTTATTTTTATGAATAGTTACTCAGAAAGTTCACAACCAAAAGTCGTGTAAATGTGCACAAGTGATCGCTCTTACCTCATAAACAATCTTTGTTGGACTGTTGAAGGCTGTTTCTCCGGGGGCTTGCAGAGAGCTCTATAACGTGGCAAAAGAAAGTTTGATTTTGACATGTCGTACAATTAATGTAGCTACAGAATGTACAGAATTAACGATAGTCAGCGAGAGGTGATATTACCTGTCGTTTGAAAGGTTTAGTGTCAACAGCGACGATCGATGCTAGCTGAGCAGCTAACGTTAGCTAACTGAGCTTTGCTAGCAGGACTGCCCGCCAGAGCAAAAATTAGTCGGAAAAGGTGAGCCCGAATTTATTATTTAAGTTTACACATTAATATTTTCAGTCACATGTTGTAGCTGATGATGTTTCACTCGAACCAGAGCACTACAAACAACAGATTCAAACTTTTCTCGCTGAAGTATCGTGACAAGATGCGGCGCGTCGTCACGCAAAGATCACGTGACCGCGCCAAATGACGCTCCACATGCCACGTTAGTTTGTTTTGTTAAAAATAAGTGTATTTGTCATTCTGCAGAATATGTTTTAAAATAATCATAATAGATAAACTGGACCATGTTTAACATAATTCAGTTCTTAAGGAAGCTTCTGGTTTCTCCATCACTAGCTGCAGCTGACGCCCCTAAAACCTGTCCAAAGAGCCGCACATTGATATTTGTTAACGCAGGTGAGGTTAATGCACGCCGCAGAAAATGTGTGAAACCGCACAATCGCAGGTGATTTGAACAAAAAATAGACCCCGCAACAGACGCACGACTCCACAGGAGGTCACTCAGAGGTGCAGTAGGCCAGAACCATGGACTGTAAACATAGGTTATACAGCATCTTACCATGCACATTCAGCCTCTATAAGATTTGCTAAAACAAACCAACAATCTATTTGATAACTGTCAAATTTACTATATTATTCATTTAAATATTTAGTCAAATCAGTAGGTCACACAAACGCATATTTGCACAAGAGCAAAAATGTTTTTATTTTTTGCAGTACTATTAATACATTTAACGTATATGAATGATCACTGTTAATAACCACATCCTGCAGTAAATAGTCAGTCTTACAGTGTTTATAGCAGAAATGTTTTAAATATTGTTGCGGTTACTAGAGGGGGAAAAAAAAAAAAACATTCAACGCAAACATTAGTGTTCAGTAAATAACTGTTGTGTAAAGTTAAAATTACAGTGACCTCCGTAGGCTCTGTTGGCATCCACAAGTGGTTGTCATTTTGCATGTAACTGATAAGGTTTTACTGCAAAAGTTACATCTGAATCTCATTTGAGAAACAATACATTTGTTTATATTCTGAAATTTTGTGCCATGCAATTACTTCTAGTACAAGAAACTCAACATGGCAGTTATGTGTCTACAAAGTAATCATCCTAAAAACATGTTTTCTGAAGGTCCGAGGCTGAGTAGCTGCAGAACTAAAAGAGGATAAGTGGCCGCGTGGCCTTTTCCCTTTGAATACTTATTCACTTAACTCATCACTAATGGGCTCACAGAGTTAGAAAGCACAGCTGAGCCTCTGGCTGTAAATAGGCTTTCAATATTGAGCTAAACACAAATAAATACAGTACAGTACATACACACATTCAAACATACACAATATGCCCACACGAATAATCAGTCAACCTCTCATCCATTTCTGTGCAAATGTGGTAGTTCAAAGGGTTGTTGTGCAAATTCAAGAATATAATACACATACTAAGGACACTCCCTTAAACCCATTTATTTGTTTGTGATGTGTGTCAATCTATTCAAATGGAGCATCTAAAATTATCCCTGAAAAGAAAGATTGTTTCAGTGTATGTGTTAGCAGACAAAGGTGAAGGGAAGCAAATAGCTGCCCTGTAGAATCAGTAAGAATATTAAAAGCAGCCATATCCTCCTCCTGACTGGACCACACTGTTTTCATATGATCACACCAGGAGGGGAAGAAGAAATGCACCAATCTTGTTCTATTTCCACTTCAATGCCCCCTGCGGACATCTTCCTACTCTGAAGGAAAAGCAATCAGGCTGAGAACAGTTCTCCTTCAAGTCAGCCAGCAGGGGTCAAGCTAGTCCTACTCTCAGTTCCCATCACCCCCCCCATCCCCAACCCTTGTGTGAGCTTCACAGGAGAGACGGACACCTAATTTCCCTGCTCCTGTGGAGATGGCTAAAGGCAGTTTGGGAGTGGGGCGACTAGTTGAAGCCCTCTCTCGTCAGTTCTCCACATTGGCCCTGAGTGTCCGAGGCTTGAGTCTTTGATGCAGTCGGTAGTCCTGGCTGGCTGCCCTTCGCAGGGGTGCTGGGGAGCTGAGCAGGGGGTTGGCGAGGCCCAGTGTCTGAGTCTTGATGGCTCGTGGCAGCGCTCTGCTGCAGCTCGCAGAGCGTCTGTCTTCGACACCCAACTGCGACTCAAGCTGAGCCTCGCACTGCTCCAGCAGTGACCATACCTGGTCCTTCAGCACTAAGGATTTGAACCTGCGACCTGCCATGTAGAAGAAGGCTTCTACAAATGCTTGTAGTCCCATTCCTGGAGATACAAAGAGCAGAGAAAGAAAAACATAATGGGAAAGAGGAAAGTAATTAAAATACCAATTTTATGGGGCGGGTATGAGATACTGAATCACGCCAGATTAACAAGGTGACGGTAGGTTATTTGATGTTGAATTATTTAAACTGTTACAGATCACAGCAAGAGTCTTGTGCAAAGAAACCTTAACATAAATTTCTTCCCATGGTCTTTAAAAACTTTAATGCATATACCAAAACAAAACAAAAAAAAAAAAAGTCATTTGTAAATGCATCTTTTATCCCTCTTTATGGTTCCTCGCAAATCCTCCACAGCACATAGAAATGCATAACAGACTCTGACTTCAGTACGAGCTCATTCTAAATTCAGCCCCACAATCTCCTCTTTACAGACCCCTCCAATCCAGTCCATGTGATCTCCATCCATCCACTCTGCTTCGCAAACATCCCTCGCAAGGTGCAATGTCTGAATAATTCATGTTGGATAGTGTCTCCGCTGTCACATTGTGATCTCAGCTCATTTCAATTACAGGAGCACAGTGTCAGAGGGGATCTGACAAAGAATGACAAGCAATTATCTCCAAGCACATCATTTGCTCCGATTCTCAGAGATACCCAGCTCTCTGCAGCCTACATGCTGTTTCTTTGTGAGGGTTTTATTTTAGCATGTATATACACAGTATTACCTGCTTCTCTAGAATCAGACATCGATCCTGACCAACGACGTGTGATGTCTATGTAGAGGATGTCCACTGACGCCATGGTGAAGTTACTGTTGCTCAGTTTACAGGTCCTACATGGGAAAGGAGGATGTGAGGGACATGTTTAGAGTCCAACTTTAATCATTTAGTAATATCCTTTTTTATATTTTAAATGTGTTGTTTATTGTTATTTATTACCAAAAGAAAAATGTAGGAACCCTAACTTAAAGAGTGGATTTGGTGTGGGTTTGAAGACTAAGGGATCACACCAGCACTGAAGTAGACCAAACATTTGTTCATGTTTGTAAATCAAATAAGGACGTTCCACTTGACATTACAGCGTTATGCAAATTAGGATTTATAAAGATGCCAGGAATGAAAAATTGAACAAATGAATTATGCTTTTTCTGTGCTTGTTTTGGACACTCTTAGCCTATAATATGTAATTTATTTGTATTATTGGTAGTTTTGTGTGTCTGTTTTCCAATACCAATTTGTACCTGATGAAGGTTCGGAAGGCAGTAGGGCCCAGACGCATGTTCCCCTTGACTCCAAGAAAACGGATGAACAGAACTGCGATTCGCTCCACCAGCCGCAGGTAGTTGAACTGTTTGGTGTACTTGGGGTAGACCTGCTTCAGACACAGTGAGGGCAGGGCACCTCCTTCATCCTGACACCTCTCTTGTGTCTCTGCCTCCATAGGAATCTCCTCCCCATGTTCAAACCCACCAGGCCTCAGATGGGAACTTTTACAATAGAACAGAAAAAAATTAACCATGCATTTAACCAGCAAAACTGAAGAGATAAATAAGTCTACTTCATGTTGTGCTGTCCTGGGCTGAGTAATGGCCTTCAGGCTTTACAGGGCTGAAGCAAAAGACCATAAGGACAACCCAGAGAGATTTTGTCAGCTGAGGTACAGATAACCAAGCACCTGATGTAGATAATGTGCTGTAAGCTTTTCATAACCCTAACTCTGCATTTACAGTCTGAAGAATAATGCTGTATGAAGGTTAAATAACATCCTTTTTACTGCGTCATCTTACAGTTCCTGTGCTGTCTTTTCACTGTCTGTGCTTACACAACATATTAGTCCATCAGTGGCAAGATATATCTGTATGATATATGATAAAGGTACATTTGAAATGTATGAATCCTTTTAAAATACTCATGAAGAGGAAGTTGATAAAGAATGTACATGTGATTATGCTCACAAGCATCATCATGTCTGGATACATGAATAAGTAAAAGAAAGCATAGAAAGGAAGACTCTTGATGGGAGCAGCAGTGTGGCTCAAAGCACTGTGTAGCCAGGGGATGTCATCAAGTAAGTATTAGATAATGATGAGAACCCCTAGATGTGTGTCAGACATGACTGTACCACACTATGATTTTCTAACTGTGACCTTTTCAGGTAACAACTCTATTTCAACTTCACACTGGTTATTTCAATGTGATTCTAATGGTCAAATTTGTTGGTACCCCTTTACGAAAAAAGAAACCACAATTAACAATAATTAATTAGATATTGGGAAGATCACATTTTGCTTTTGATTGATTCAACAGTTATTAAAATAATGCAACAAATGTAAAAGACATAGACAAAACAATGGTAGCCCTACAGAAGACATAAAGTATATAACCAATTGATTACAGTGACATTTCAAACCAGGTTTCTGTAATTAACACCACACATCTACAATTTTGTGATCAGTCATTTAGCCTATTTACACTGAGAAAAGTAGTCACTCTGCCGTTTGGTATGATAATGTTCACCAAACTGACCAAGAAACAGAGAAAGCAAAAGGTACTGTAGACAACCTCTCTGAAACTAAGACCAACTTCCAAAGAGATATAAGCTTAAGTCCAAGGTCAAAGTGCATCAGGTCTTTCTGAGCTTCAGTAGGCTTCATAGAGAGCTCCACTGCAGAAGAAGTCCAATGACCTCGGATAGTTCCCATCATAACAACCTCAGCAAAAGTCTCATCAAACAGAATAACTGACAAATCCTATTGTCAACACGAGTCTATGAAGATTCACAGAGGGGATACTGTAATGCAAACGTTTATGAGGCAGATTCTTTCTCTATGAATTAGTAAGCAGTGTGAATAGCACTGAGGGAGCACTACTGAATGTTTAATAGAATAAATCATCCTTGAGGAGCCAGAAGGACAGGACAGGACAGAACAGACTATTTAGACAGGACAGGCTTGGCTAAAAACAGACACATCTTCAACAGAAGCTGACAGCCAGACTGACAACAGAGAAAATGTCTAGAACCATTCCCAGCAGACGGGGAGAAGAAAATGATGGAGGCAAAGTCAGAGGGTAAAAGAGTGATGAATGGCAGGTTATTAAAAAAAGAGATCCCAGTGCTAAATGTTAGTTGAGTGTACATGAGGAGGACCACAACTAATTCATCTGTCATTAACCTGCATAAATTCTATTTCTGGTCTTCTGGTGAATAAATCTTTAGAGCTACTGCGCACTGTCAAGTGTCTTAAAAGGTGCCAGATGTGTCAATGAAAAAAAATCAAAGTGTCTGTACACTTATCTCCATCTCAGAAATCAGACTGATTTGCCTTTAAGCTCTTCTCGTCGCATGAGTCATACCAAACATACGCAGGACAAATAAAAATGAATGAACCCCCCCTCCTATTTCTCACCAGTTTCTATCCATACACACACAAGAATCAGGAACTTATGGACACTTATAGACATGGAGACGTGTTATGTAAAAGGTGTCCTCATGCACTCAGAATGTGAAACTTTCAAAGACATGTTTGTGATTGTATCTCTTAAACCCTGTTTCAAGGTATGTGTGCTAATGAATATTAGTCTTTTGTTCTCACCCACACTCATCTCCCATAGTGGCGCATAAATCACCCTCACCCCCCAGTCCTTCCACAGGATTAATGAGCTGGGTGCAAGAAGTACATGTTTGAGACGTACTGATACCATCACATTTTCCTCCTCATAATTTCCCATTTGCTTGTTCTCCCTTTTCTCCAAAATGCCACTCTCCCTCCCCCCTTTGTTCTGTCATTTTACTTACTTATCTCTCTTATGTAAGTGCTCACTCTGTCTTCTTTAAATAGTACAATTTTTAACAACTTTGTTTTACTCAGCGCTACCTTTTCATTGTGTGCCTGGTCAGTTCTCACCACTCTTTCAATTCTGTCTGGCAAGTGAAATTTATACAGGGGTGAATTCAGTCTGAACTCTGCATCTGAATGACTGAAACTCAACCATGCCACTGCAAAACAGCTGTCAGCGATCACAACACAGGTATATTTACTTACTAGTAGACCATCTGTGCAGTAAACAAATTACTTAACCTCCCGAATCGATGTTGGGAACATTTTATTTCTGCTCTGACAGACTGCCTGTTCATGGTTCTCAAAGTTTGCAGAGAAAAGGAAAACAAATCTGTCCTTCTCTAAAATTCGACTGAATTGATTCTAAATAAATGCATGGACATGGAGTTTAATCATGTTTTAATAAAAGCTGTAATCCCCAGACTTTTTTCTGTGACAAGGTTGCATCCAAAACTCTTATCATTTCAATCAAAAGACCGTCTGGCTCTAATACGAAATGGTTACCCAGTACTCATCTCTTTTGCCTGATTTCCTTAATCAGCCAAGTTTCTTTTCTTAATCAGCAATGACATTTTCAGAGACACTTGCATCAGTTGTGCATATTGGATGCTAGACATTTTAGCAATCACTTCCACATGTAGTGCCATGATTCCACACAAATGGCTTCACTTAAAATTCCACACAGCAATCATGTAGCAAGAGTCCGTGTTTAACATCAGACAAGCGTGCATATACAAAGCCTGTGCCTGCATTCCCATGCAAACACTCAAACTATAACCTGTGGAACTGAGTGATTAACGAGTTCCTATTTTGCTGTTGACTGCAGTCATGATTACATTTTGGAAAATGGCCAATCAAATGGCTAATTTAATAACCATTAGCACAAGTTAGCTGTGCTATAATTAGCATATCTACCTCTCAACCACAAGAGTTAATACCTGCAACGCTAACACCACACGTGCAATAATAACCTGATGTGAACATTAAACCTTTGTGTTTGGAGTATATTTATTTTCTAAATGTCCTATGCCATAAGAGTAGTAACTGAATAACTACTGCAGTTTGATTTAATCATTTGCATGCATGACCTCTTGAGATGTTTTGGACTCTAGGAGGGTCAGCTAGAGAACATTTTACTGCCAACTTACTGTTAATCAATTCCATTATGAATTACCATCCAGATATCGACTGTCTAATCATTAACTTGACTCTCCTTACTACAACCTGCCTCTGACTTCTCTTGCTTGTTATTCAAACCCATTTTTGTCCTTTAGTAGTTTTTACCGTTACTACTATTCTTAAAAATAGCATGATTTGTCCCCTCACCCTAAGGCTTACTACTAATTCTAAGCCCCTGCACCCTGTTTAGTGTCATAGTATGTTACTACAAATGAGATACACAAGAATTAAAGCCATAGACTAGTCAGCATAACTTTCTTCACACCATAAAGCCCGTGAGTGTTTCTGTCTCTTCTACAGCTCACTATAAGGTAATAAATTATATCATATTAAACATTACTGAGCTAGTTTCCTTCATGATGCATGATCCTGATCCTGCACATAAGCTGCAGACTGAGATGTGAGTTAAAGATTTTAGGTAAAGTATTCAATCATTACATATCGTTTTTTTCACTGAGTTGTTTCATCTTAAATCTGTATAATGTAAATATGCAAACAGGCCTGCTAACTCAGAGCCTCAGGTACAAGTTAATAAGAATGAGGGATGTTATAATTTAACGTCTTTAAAAGTACATAACTAGAATTAGTTGAAAGAGACAGAATCTTAAATGTGTATACCAAACTAAACTGTGGTGTATAATGTGATTTTGCTGATTCTTGCTGGATGAAAATAAAGCAATGCAGGAGGAACCAGGATTAAACATATTATAGGCGGATATTAATGGTTATGAATATAATAGTTAAGTGGGTATTATGCCAGAGACGAAATCCCTCTTACTTGCATAAGAATGAAGATCAAATATCTCATAATCTTGGGAGGAAGCAAGAAAGGAAAGACAGAATGAGGCAAAGTGAGGAAGAGAAAGGCAAGAAATTGAGATAGTGGTAGACAACTAACTGTACATCCTCTTGTAATAAAAGAAAAACAGTTTTAGAACAATAAACACAAACCCTTATAGTGGACAAGATTTATTCTCCAGCACCACCAGGGCCGGTCAGCCAAATAGACTGAGCCACCAGACTTGAATTAATGTGTGAATTTCTATCCCAGCTCAGCTGAATTAATTTTTTCCATTTAATAGGCTTATAGAGAGCTGTTGAGTGGTGCAGACCTGGGCTGGGAGGAGGGATGGACGGAGTAAGGTATCATGTCAGGTAGACGCTTAATATCAGCAGACAAAGAGCAAAGAGTGAAATATGCACAAACTCCAACTCAAAACCCAACTTCAAACTACGTGTTTATTGCACACTGTGTGTGTGTGTGTGTGTGTGTGTGTGTGTGTGTGTGTGTGTGTGTATTTACATTGAAGGTTTCTTGTGGCTAGGGTCCATAAGGCGCAGAGTGTCCCTGATCACGCCCACTTTGACCTCCTCATCTACTGGACTAGGAACATATTCAAAAACTCCTGGGGCCACCTGGAACAAGCACAAACATATATCACAGCTCAGTGAAGAATAATTTCAATAGTACAAGAATACTGATGCTGACATTCACTGTTACCTCCTGTTCATGTTCTATTCTCATACTGGGATTAGAGTTGACCTCTAGTAGTACAGGCTTCAGGTTCTTCATCAGCAGTATGTCAAAACCTAATATCTGAGACACAAACACATTTTATAGAATGCATATAGGGGATGTAGCAAAAAGCTACTATCTGTATCTGTTTGGGGTACAGCTGTGGGGCACAGCTTATACCATGGATTGAAAATTGTCCAGTCTGTTTTGGTCTCTACAAAATGAGAAGATAGCCATGTATTTTTTTCATGTAGCCTATTTGTATTTGTTTATGCACATTTACATGATGTGATAAAAAAAATCATCATGTTGCTTTGGCTACCCAGAACATGCTGGAGAGATTAAATATATATGAGTATATCTCATATATATGAATATATGTCATCTGACCTGGGAACATCTCAGACAATATCACTGAGGACTCACCTGGAAGCATGTAGGTCCTGGTTTGCCAGGTGGTATATCAGCTTGATAGTAGACTTTAAGTTCAGGCACCACGGCGATGACAGTCTTGATGACAAGAGCAATGATGTCTGACCACACCTTCTTGATGTCTACACCTTTAGCTGCCAGCCTGTATAGCACGCTGGAGAGAGTGCGCTTGCTGCCTGTGTTCTGGCTGTCTGAGTGGACAAAGTTGCCACTGTGGACATTGAGGGAGTAGTTTGTCAGGTGCATGAAGACATGGCTCAGATTCTTCTGGCTTGGCTCCTGCGGTCAGGATAAGAGTGACCTTTGTTATATATACATGCTACAAAGGTGTAAGTACATTTGTCATGGCATCAAATCAAATTAACAGCTTCAAAGTAAATCTGTGGGTATCTTTACCTGGTAGGGTTCGGTGCAAAAACGTGTCAGGCCTTCCTTGGCTATGTAGATCTCCAGTGGCTCCATGGACTTTACCAGCACGTAGAGACGGATATCAAATTTAAGCTTGTCAATGAGTAACGGCTTCTGGATGTACTCTTGGACTACAGCCTGCTTGGCTTGTGAACCCACCATGACCTTTAGGTCACTAGGGTCACGGATGAGGTAGATGCCGTCCCCCTGAGAGCCCCCATCTGGCTTGACAATGAAAGTGGGATTCACTGTGGCATCGTTCTCTTTCACCATGCGCATCTACAGCAGAAGTTATGATAAAGAATATGATTAACATAAACCAACAAACACAAAATCTGTTAGCTGTTCGAGTAGAGACAGCTAACATATACTTAACACAGATACAAGAAGGTTTGTAAAACATATATGAATCCAACACTTAATCTGTAAAACTAAGGAGCACACAGTCAAATGTAAGCAGTTAATGGTTGTAGAGAAAATATATAATTCAGTGTTCAAATAAAATTATTATTCATCTCCTAAACATGCAAATGTATTTGTTAATAATAGCTGCTCTTGCTTAGATGAAAGAAAAAGAAAAGACATAGTCTAGTCTAACTGGAATGCTGCATGAGGTCATTATTCACTCTGTTTTCACAAACAGGAATTCTAATTACGAACTTTTATAGGTTTGTCTTTTTGTTTAGTTTGCAGTTGAAAGAAATAGGTGGGAGAGAAGAAAAACATGATAAAAATGTCTGAAGTAAATATTAAACCTGAGACTTGGTGGTTGTCAATCTACCCTAATTCCAGAGTGAGGCCCATAGTGGCTCTCTTATTTTTAAGAAGCCAAATAAGCAGCCTTACTTAACTTTTGGTTGTTCTTTTGTCATTTGGTCTTTCTACAAACTAAACCAACATCAAGTAAAACCAACATCAAGTTAAACCAGGACTTAAGTGTCTGTTATATTTATTTGATGCAGCACACTTTGGGGTAACCCTATAAATATCTGATTATTAGAAGTGGTTCATACAGAATAGCCTCTTTTTAGGGGGAACAGGTTTGCCTGCAAAACTGAAGAGGAATTAAAAGTACTCTAGTGCCCCTTGCTGTTCAAAATATGCAACTGCAATAAAATATATTTTTAAAATAGAGCTGCTAACCATATGCCAATGGTGTTAGATCACCAATTAAGATAATTCATCAGTAAATGGTAAATGGTCCGCACTTATATAGCGCTTTTCTACCTAGTTGGTACTCAAAGCGCTTTACACTGCTTCTCATTCACCCATTCACACGCACAAGCACACACACATTCACACACCGATGGCAGAGCTGCTATGCAGCTGACCTGACTCACCGGGGGTAACTAGGGGTTCAGTATCTTGCCCAAGGACACTTTGGCATGTGACATGGCAGCCGGGAATCGAACCACCAATCCTGTGATTGGCAGTCAACTGCTCTACCTATTGAGCCACAGCCACCCCCAGTCAGTGAAGTGTGCTGGCAGCCAAATGGTTTAGTGCATGTCACATGAGCTGGCATGAACTGAACTTGGGTTCAAGTTTAGCTGGGGACATTTGCCGTATGTCATACTCCTTCTTGTCTCATGTTTCCTGTATAGTTCTTCACTAAAGTCTGAATACAGGCAAAAAAAGTCCCAAAACAAATCCTCAAACGTATGTTTTATACATAACATCCAATGTATTTCTGTGATTAAATATGACTAAATATGTAATCTACATATATGCACGAGCTAAAGAAATTGGAATGATGACCTACTCAAAAAAAACACAAAACATTGTCTTACTCAACTCAAAGGTGATTTTCAGTGGTAAGAATACAAATTAGATGTATTGTACCAGTCATACTATTAAAAACACTAAGCAGCCACAGGAAAGGAGACCTAAGGGCTGCAAATGACTCTTCTGCACTTGTCTTTGCTTTGCAAAATATAATGAAGTTATCAAAACTGAGAGGAGGCAAAATGGCAAGAAACCCTCTGACTTTACTTTTAAGAGCTGTTCCATATGTTTACTAAAACACTGCTGCAGTTTTATTTATGAGTCCATTCTGGGAGTTCACCTTGGAATCTTCTTCTCTATTCCCAACTGTTATGTGTTGTTTGTCTCTAATGTAAGGAAAGAAAAACAAACAAAACCTTTCTCGGTTCATCAACCATGCAAACAAAATAACAGACACTCCCCAGTCCCCACTATTTGATACGTACCAGGCGGTTAGATGTAAAGCAATCCTCATCACACAGGTCTTTTTCTGTGATCAGACTAATGTTTACAAAGCTACCCTTTTCTGGTCAGGACAGTGCAAAATCCACAACAATCCATCCATGACATTTTGACGGAATTAGTACCCTACAATTGACAAAGTATGCATATCTCCACTCTCCAGCCCAACTTTACATGCAATTCATATTTATATATGCTTTTCGATTTATGCTGTGTATACTTTTGCTAAATTTACTGTAGGTTTGTGTGAGCCACATCAAATAAAATTGTCCCTTCCATCACCTTGCAATGGACAATTACGTTGTTATGATTCTGAAACAGGAAACTAGGCCACCATGTTTTCAGCTCTATCACAGACTAGTCTGCATTAATGAACAGACCTGTTTCATAGCAGGCATAATGACTTGTGATAACAGGAGTAGCTGCTAAATAACACCTATATAGGTGCTCCAGATACCATTTTAAATAAAAAACTTGTTATGAAAAGTTACGATAATATTAGAGCTGGCATTTATATTATAGATATATTATCTGGTTTAATTCACAGCTATTATAAATTATATGTTAATGTCATTAATGAATGTCTGTTTTAACTCTGATTACCCATTTGATGAAAGGAACTGCAGACATATCAACACTCTGCTAGTGGATGTAGTAGCCATGTTTTTTTCTGCCAAGTGTTATCCAGAAATGCAAGAGGCCAATGATTCAGCTGATCCATAAAAACCTCTATACATCATATTTTGAATCCTTATGCTTCTGTGATAAAGTTATGCAGATATACAGTACCTGTGTGGAAAACTGCTGGTACTCTTCAGGCAGGATCCACGACCGGGGATAGAAGTCGTACTCTTCTGGGAAAAGGTCCTGCATAGTCCGCACTGCTCGACTCAGGTTGATCTTTCTCAGCATTTCAATCATTCCTGTAATGCACAAGTCACTTTTTCAGATATGTTGTGTTGTTGTTTTACTTTGAACACAAAAGGATCCTAGTATAAAGAAAGTGTTTCCATGCTTTTATGCAATAGTCTCTAGAATCTTTAAAGTGATAATTATTACCACATTAGTACACATGAGGTAGTGTGAGTTGAAATCAAGCCACGTCCTCATCAACAGTGCAGCAAGCATTAGTGTGAGGTGCGGGGGCAGATGAGGTGAATTACCTGGGAACTTGTTGACCTGTCCTGAGACGATATTTTCATTGTCATGGAAGGAAACACCATGCCAGTAGATATCACAGGCTGTTCGTCTTCCCAGAGGAAACTAAACACAGGGACAGACAATAGTGACACATATTGAATCATTTGTATTTGTAAATGAGAACGGCTTAATCTAGTATGACTCAGGACATTTACAGGGTGCATGTCCTTCAACAATCCCAGAATGTGGGGATAATCTTGCCTAAAGATGGTAGGCAGTGCGTGCTCTGTTGTGATGAGTGGTGGTGAGGAGGTGGAGCAGAAGAGGTGATACTATAAAAGGATTTAGAGAGCTAGTAAATCCTACTGGCACCACGTACAGCTTTTGTCCTCTAAACCTCTATTCCTAGACACGCTCACACTCTTGAAAACCATATATTAAGACAGGACAGTACAACTAAATATTATTCAATGAAACGTTTCTGAATAATTTTTCAACTTTAGACCTTCATCATTTCAATTAAAAGCAATCTCCTATTTCAGACAAGTATTCAATCATAAAAACAGAAACAATAATGCCACAATTAAGTGTGTGGACAGCTGAATAGTGCAGGAACACAGTTTCCATGACATCTTTCCTACACACTGCTGGGCCCCAGATTTTCATTAGTTGAAACACTGCACAAATGTAATCAAGTGATGAGGTGTGTTACTGGTTTCTGCCTGTTCTGTTAAACCTGCATTCATTGTTCTTTACAACATGTGGAGACACTCTTCATCCTTATAACCCACTGAAACATAACCTGTATGGGAAGGTCAACTGTAAATGGTCAGCACTCCCAAATCCTGCTCTGATACTACTCACCCCAGTGTCCAGTGACAAGACAGACCTGTGACAGAGCTGCATCTCATTAATGAGTTAGCATGACAGTGTGTGAAACAGGGAAACCCGGCTCGACAGCCAAGACCTGCTATAAATACTGTCGGACAGCTGCCAGGGTATAACTGTCTAATCGTATCAGGGAAGGAGGTCAAATTAATTTGAGTAGTTTCTAAGGATCACGCCAAAATAAGAACCATCTTGTGTCTATCTGTAGACAAACAAAGAATAATTTCTGCAGCCCAAGTCCGTTTTCTGAGCCACTTTATGAATATAAATACTTTGCTAACTGACAACTACAATACCGACCTTCTGCGAGGAAGCACGTAGGTAGCACATCTCTTTAAATTAATGCACATTTGTTGAAAATGTCATTAAGATACTGAGCAAAGTCCAAGATTTGAATGCAGTACATTGTTAGTGTCAATTTCTAAGGTTGTTCCTTAAAACTTCATGCTTACTATTCTCTCTCTGCCTCAAAGAGGACTAAATGTCTATTGGATTACGGGAGCTTAGAGCTAACCATTTCCCAATGTTTAAGGGAATGCCATATGTTGTAAGTCAGATGACAGCTGCCTCCCAGTTCAGAGAAATTTGCAGATGCAGTAAAGTAGTAATTTGGATGCAAGTGGATCACGAAGTCAAATGTAGAACTCATGAGTCACTAAAATGTCCCTGGACTCTTTAAAACTGTATCCAGTATCCTATGGTGTAAACCTTATACAGCGTGAGGTGTTTCAAACCCTTCAAAGCCACTGACAGGCACTTGACTATGACACATGATCTGTAGCACCCTTGACTTTGCAGGGGGTGGACAATGAGTAGAAAGCATGGTAATGTATAGGCTTTGTATCTATCATTTCTGATACCAGACCTGGAAGGGTTTAAGTGTCATTGCACAGTCACCAGCGATTGGCCGTCTTTACTTCTCATGCATAATGGAGACCGTGCTAATAATGGCCAACAGCAAATATTAACTGTATCACATTCAACATGACCAGGTTGTGTTTGAGGTCAAGAGTAAGAAGAACAGGATCATTTAGCCATCTCATTAATCTTTTAAAGTTTTCTTCTGGAACGACTTTCATTCACAATTGCATTTAGTAATTTTATATTTAATGGAGGCATGAAAACCAACATTGTTCAGCTGTGGGTTAAAGGTGATTGTTATCTGAATAACAAGAAACTCTTGTAGAGATGCTGGAAACAAGAATATTAGTATGTTATAATACAGGATGTGGGTGGCTAATGTAATTAGAACTAGACAGATATTAATGTCCTCCAAATTATCCATAACCTAATATTCCAGCTTATTTTGAAATTTGCTGAATGACCATGTGATGATGATTAATCAGATATTCTCATTAAAACGTCTTCAACCAAAGAGCAAAAACTACATCACTGAAGATGCTTAAGAAGGAAAAAACATATGGTTTGTGATGGGACATAGTTGCTGAACAATAAAACTAAAGTTTCATGCATTCATACTTACTACTTACACCTAAGCTGCTTGTCATTCAATGAAACACTGAGCAGCTAATGACCTGGATCCTCTCTGGATCAAGTCCTGCACTGCCGCTTAGTGAAACCAGCTCCCAAGTGTTTCATGTGAATGAAACCTACATCGTGCAGAAACAGTTCTCCAAGACAAACAGCAAGAACACATGTAACACACCTCCTTCCACTTTAGCTGCTTGATGCTTAACTTCAGTGCTTCCAATGAGGTTTTAGCTTTTGAGCTATCCACCGTCACAGGTCTTCTTTTTCTTGCAAGTTTGAATCCTTCCTCACGGCGTGCGTCTTGAATGTTTTTGGATGGATGCACGGTTACGTAGTTCCCATTAGTCTCCAACTTGCCCTGCAGTATCCTTCCAGTTCCCTTGATGTGAAGTGTCCGGTCATGCCCTAATCTATTCAAGTTTTTCCCAACATGGGCAGAAACTACATTCCCGTGCAGTGGCAGATCTGAGATGTGTTTGCCACAAGAGTTCTTGTCCTCTTTACCTGCCTTACTGCGACTTTTTACCCTATTCAACCCCTGTTTACAAGTGATGGAAGTGTCAGATGCATCTCTTCCAGCTATGGTGATGCTGGAAGGGTCTGGTGACAGTGAGGCAGGTGGAGAAGACACTGGCGCCTGCTCCTCTGTAGGTACACCTTCCTTCTCTGCATTCTCGCCAAATGACTTCATTTGCTCGAGTTGAACCTTGACTTTTACATAATGATCACTCATTATGCGATATGCTATGACTGACGCTGCGGGGCAGGGCACAGATGTACCACAGGGTGCAATAATCCGACGCAAGCAAGCTAATGTTACCCTGAAATATGGCAGCACGCATTTCTTGCTTAAGTGGCTAATTGAACAGTCATTGGATGTTCAGCTTGTCATGTTCCAACAACAGGGTTAGCAAGCAGCCCTCACCGTTATGTAGCTAGATAACAGCTGACATGTCAGGCTAAATAAGTCACATAAGTAACATTAGCTAACGCCTTTGCCAAAATAATTCAGTGAGCAAATTCAAAAGGCTAGCGGCTGCCACAAGCTGGCGTTGACATCACCTAGCTACTAGCCGCAGGCAGCACTTGTGGTCAACACTAGAGCTAGCTAACCTCACATTAGCCTGTCTAACGTCATTTAGCGCTAGCTAACTTAACGTATGTTTCTGAGCGGTTGGTCAAACTACTCTCTAACTCATGACAGACTTTAACTTACAGGTACCGTTATCTACGTTTCTAGCGGTAACCATCGCTGTGATGTTGCCCACTCGGCTCTCTGTGTGTGTTATTGTCTCCGTGTTGTTTAGCAGCAGTAGCCCAGCAGCAGCAGCAGAAGGCAGCTCTCAACCCAGCTGATGCTGCCTTTTGAGCCGCTCGTAAACTCCAGCTTCGTGAAGCACACTGGCTTCATGAGCCACCACCGCCCGTGGACTGTAACTAAAAGCGGGGCTCTGGTGATGTGGATCCAGTGTGACTGTAAGTGACTGCTTGATCTTTCTATGTCAGTGTGTCCGCAAAGGCATGCAATGTATTGCAAAACGCACAAAAAAAAAAAAAAATATGCAAAAACAACACGGAAAATACCGCTTTTATGTGAGAAAATGAAGTAACCACACACACAAGCACATAAAGCCGACCCCAATTATGTTTATGCATTTATGTTTTAATTTTAGAAGTGATTTTTAGGCACTACAATTCTGTGATCACGCACTATTTGCACTATCATCTGCTTAGATTCGGTATTTATCCGACAGCACCTGAAGGCAAACTGAGGATGCCATGTTTTAGTAGTTATCACCCTTTTAGTGCCAATATTTTAATGCCTTACCATAATTAACCTTAATGAAAAATACATTTGTTCCCTTCTAATGTCTTGTTGAATAATTATTAAAAAAGCTTGTTTTGTCAGGGTCCAATTACCATTACCATTCTGTGTAATTTGTGCATCTGAAATACAGCTGGAAACAGGTGCCAGATAATATAGCCACGTTTTCACAATGTCTTCAGCAAGAGAAAGTTATATCTAACAAACATTAGTGCTGTTAATTTCACACCATATATATTATAAAGTGTCCAATGAATGGTCAGTGCAACACTCCAGGTTCAGGCAGATGCATACACGAAAACACACATTTCAGCAGTGAGAGGAGTGACTTCAATGACTTGATTAAGTTCCTTTAAGGACCTTTTTGCATGTTTTCAATGTGTTTCTTCGTTTTATGTATATAAATAATGTTCCTAATGTCGTGAATTTATTTTTTTGTGGTCATTAGAGAAAAGAGTATGCCAACATTCCCAATGTGATGATAACAAATGCATAAATGTATTGTATTCATATTATTGTTGTGTAAGATGAAAATGTGTATTTCTAAACATTTTGACCTTCATTGAACTTTGCAGGGAGTATCTTCTTCTAAAAGAATGCAAATGGGCAAACACCCCAAAATGGCTCCAGAGGAATTTATTTCACTGTAAAGCACAGTGACCGTGAAAGCTTACAAAGCGTGACCTTCCAACCTAATTTGGGCTTCCAACACCAGCAGATAGCAGCAGCAGATAACACTTCTAGTAACACCACACACCACAAGAATCTCTTCAGCTCAAGCAAACCAACAAATTAATATTTACAAGTAACAAGGTTACCTTCCGTTTTCGCCTGTGTAAGATTAAACTGTTGTTTAAGAGTGAGTTGAGGGGGTTTGGTTTGACTTTGTTATATTAGTTGTTCCCTTTTAAATGATATCAACACTTAAAATGAATATTTATGTTGTTGTCAGGTTTCCTTCTTCCTGCAGATGTCTTAACACACAATGAGATGTCTGAAACAACGTATGTTTATTCATGATAAGAAATCAATTAAAGTGTAATCATGTCTGATTGTCCTTTACAAATTCAGTCTAATTAATTAATTTTGAATATATCATCAATATCAGATCATGTCTATAAGATCCTTTTCAGTGATGCTGTGTATCCATTATGATTTTTGTATTTAATGTCTTTGCTTCAGGGGCAGATTCCTTTATATCAACAAAACATCTATTTCCAGTAATATTTACAGTACAAAAACTCTCACATCTTGTCACAATCTGTCTGTTTCTCCCTACTAGGGGCTATGAAATCCAGAACTATCCAGTAAGTTGGTTGCTTGAACTACCTACGTACATACAGAGTTTCTTTTACAAATAAATTTGTAGGCGATGCCCTGAGAATATATTGTTTAGACAGATAAATGTACCTCTCAAAATAACGCATACAGTATATTAGGGCTTAGGTTTTATGAGAATAAGCCTGTTTGACCCGCTGCCATTAGTTCACAGTTTTCTGTTATTCACAGTCAATGTGTAGTGAAAAATACATTTATAACCACAACCTTCTAAAACATTTGGCAAAACAACATAAACCAGAATTACATGTGTTCATGAAATAATACTCTCACTGTTTAGAGGTACAAGTTGGATTATTTCAGTCTTTTTTCAAGAGTACTGAGTGTTAGAAATTTTCTTCCACAGTAATGTCTTCAGATTGTTAAGGACAAGTGAGTGATGCACCTCCATCTGGCTTGCCAGACCGCTTAGTGTGACACAGGTGCGTAGCTGCTTTTCCAGATCCCCACGGAGATCTGAAGGTGCTCCGAAAAGCAGAAAATCCTGCAGCAAAACACACACTTTTGCAAGATTGGGTTGTACAACCTCGGTATTACATTGTTTCACTAGTCGATCACAGGTGGCCGTGCAGTCCCTGCCATAAGTACAATCAGCATTAGTCTCACACCGCCGTCCCCTCAAAAATCCCCGAACAACTGCCTCAGACGTCACACTGCGCAGGTTGGCCATCTTGCAGTCATACTTTGAATTGTAGCCCACATGGTAAGGGCTGGCATCACATATCAGGAAACTCCCATAGGAACCATGGAAGACCTCTTCCACAAACTCCAGCAGGCCGATGGTGATGCGAGCCCTGCGGGGCCAGGCTGGTGCAAGCCAGTGGTTCAGGCTGGAGCTCAAAGCCTCGGGGACCAGAGCCTGCAGGTAATGAGGCACCTCTAACCTGTAGAGGGAGCTGTGGGTCACACGCTCTGTCACATACAAGTCTCCACAGAAGCCCAGCAGTTTAGGGGTGTGCTCCTTCTCCTGCAGCGCCACCATCAGGAGGAACTCATTAATCTGGAGAAGAGCCCAGATAGATTTGGCCTCGGCTAGAGACACTTTGCCATCCTCGTTGACATCAGCCAGAGTAATGACCCTGTCCACCAAAGTGCTCAATGATGACTGTTCCCCAAGGTTAGCCTGCAAGTAGGATGTGACACAGTTTGGTTAATATGTAGTACATGTTAAATAAGGTAATATAAGATAAACCTTTACAAAATAAACCTTTATTTTTCCAGAGGTGGGGAAATTTGCACTGGTAAAACACTGATATTACAGAAAGTGTGTATCATGCACAAGGAATCTTATATTCAGATGTAGATTCAGATGCTTTCTAGTGGCAGTTGTTCTTTGTCATATGCGACAAAAAAGGGCTGAAGAAAAAAAAAAACAACCTTGAGAAAACTGTGCAGCATCTCTTTAAATTCATCCATAGAGGTTCCACGAGTAGGTTTGTCAAATAAGGTCATCTCCTGTCGCAGCACTGCAGAGTCTGGAGCTCCATCAGTCTTCACTGGATCCTCAATACCACACTTGATCACAACAGGTTTCTCCTTCCACAGTCCACTGTACACCTGCAGGTATAAAAACATGATAACACGACACCGTTTTGTGCAAATATTACTTTACAGACTTTTGTCATATTTTCTTTCAGTAAAATAATGAACTGCAAAATCTGTGATCCAGTGTGTGTGTGTGAGTGTGTGTTCATTTAACCTGATGTACAGAGGAAGTGGACATGCATCGCTGCAGGGTGAGAGTTCTCTGATCACACAATGCTTTACAGGATGAGCCTGATATTATCCCCCTTCTATAGTGATCACACTGCAAAAGGAAACAGGAAATGCACCACATGAATCAGTCAGGAAGCTCTAATACTTACAGTATATTTCAACATATCCCCTTATTTTTTGAAATCTGCTACAAAGCATTATGAAAAAGCTTTTATTTTGTTGAGACCAGCGCTACAACCAAATAAAAGAAAAGTCTGTTTTTCCTAAATTCATTTGTTATGTGCTTCTAATATTTAACCACAGTAAAGGTCCAATGTGTGAACTAAAGCCATTCTCTCACTCTGACATGGTCATTGCCTTGTCACTAAGTTATGAATTTAGAGACTATACTTACAATAACCATATGGCAGACATGCCCACGGCAGAGTTCTGAGTACGAGGCATACTGCATGTAGATGACCCAGCTGGCGATGAGGATGCCCAGCCATGCCAGGAGAAGGTACTTCACTTTAATGGCTGGGAGACGACTCTTCAGGTGGTGGCAGAAATGAAAACACAAGAAGATATGATAGCTGATTGTAAAAATTAGGCCTACATAACCGAACAAAGAACAAATGGCTTGCCACTTTTCCTGTTGACCAATATGTTGTGGTAGAAGAGGTTTTCACATCCACAGGATGTGGCAGAAGTACACATCCTTTACTCATGCGAAAGTATTAATTTGGATAAAGAAATAAAGAGTGCTCATTATTTGGTGTCCTAATTCATTGTGTTTAATATCATGCACCATGTAAGAGAACTGATCCTAATACTTATGTGTAAATAACCATAGTTGTCATAAACAGTGCAGTAAAATGCAGAAACAATTGTTTTTTATGTACTTTTATTTAACCTTATTTCACCAGAACCTCACTGACATTGAATTTAGTTTTTCATTTTGCCTTTTGTGTCCATGTAAAGTACTTGAAGTCAAATTATTTCCCACAGCTCAGCTCTGTAGGTCAGTGGGCAGTCTTTGAATTAAAGTAAAACAGCTAAGATGTTGGTTTCTCATGTAAACTGCAAACACTTTCTAGCAGACTGTCATGGTGCTGTAGGCTACAAACCTGCAGGCCTTTCGACAGAGGGCAGAACAGCACCAAATGGACCAGTCTCCGCAGAGCCCTGGGCATCATGAGCGAGCGTGGAGGGGGGCAGCGGAGCGAGAAACCTGGGAACCCTGTCTGATCACATCTTTACAGCAAACACACGCCATGCGTCGCAATAAAACGAAACCCGGGTGTAATAAGCAGACACGTGATGTGCCATAATATCTAATGACGCTTTTACAATCACACAATTCACTCGTCGAAGAAAAATCTAAAATCGCTTGAAGCGTCCTTGAAGCGCAATTTCCAGATTCCAGCTCCGCTACAGTCCAGAATTAAAAAAAACCCTCTTCCTCGGCGTCCACATGTGCGACCACCAGCAAAACCGATTAACACGCAGGTATTTTTTTTTATCCTATCTGATAAAAGCAGCAGATAAATCTCCAGCGTCTCCCGACGAGCACAAAACCTGGTACCCAGCGTCTCATCACTGCGCTGCGTTAAAGGGGAAGATGCGGGAGCTCAGCTGATGTTTTTATTCCGCCGACACAAATCTCTGTGCTTCCTTCACTGTGTGATGAGTAAACAACAACACAGTTCATCCCAGGTGTAACACACAGAAACACATAAACTACACGTTCCTGGACATTTTCTGTTTCCTTAACACTTGGTAAAGACTTTGTTTTCGTGCACAATATCGTAAGATTTATAGGATTTTATACGTGATGTAGTAAAAATGTATCAGAATTAATACTATAATTAAGAAAATCAATTAATCAGTTTATTTCAGTTTATTTGATTTTATAAGTGATAAGATATAAAATCTCACAGATACAAAAGGTACACCATATGTTAACTATACAATAGTCTAACAGCTACTTTAAATTTATATTATTTTTACAGTTCAGATGCAGAACAAACCACAGTATGTAGTGACAAGCCAAATTATTACTTAACCACATTTGTTTTTACTCTAACTGTTTGGTTATTACATATACTACATGATATTAAAGTTCTTAAAACAGTCAATGTAGGATAGCCCATTGTGTTATGTTGCGTGTTGTTATGCTAGAGCACTAGTTAATATTCTGTAAAAATATGTTTTTGTTTACGACTGATGTAGGGCCGTAAGGCTGTTTGCAATGTGCATTAGGAAAAATGTTTGGTGAGAAAACTTAGTTCAGTCTGTGACTGAACTATGAAACAAGACTAAACAAGCTTTTAAATGCGACAACCTGGTAATTCAGTACAGTTCAATTCAATTCAATTTTATTTGTCAAAGCCATCTCAAGGCGCTTTACAGAGTTTAGACCTTACAGAAGATATGTTTATATAGAATTATATACAAAACCCAAAAATCGCTTGACATTAATATAATGATAATATAATGATATAATGATAATGAAAACTGTGGTTGGACAGTTACCCTAACCCTCAACTACAGGGTTTTGGTGTATTGCCCAAGGACACCTTGACATGTAGCTAGGAGGAACCAGGAATCAAACCACTAACCCTGGAGTTTGTAGACGACTTCTCTACCACAGTTTTACTTGTTTGGTTTATTGGTCATTACACATGGATTCAACATTTGTCCACATTTTTTCACTTTATGAAAATGTGTTTATTAGGATTTTTGTGTACAAAATGGGACAATTGCACAACTTTAAATCTACAAATACCAAAAGGACACTTGTTACAATGCTATCTTATATCTGCACTGGCTTATTATCTCTTCAAATCCATTGTGCTGTGCACCCGTCGGTTTGAATCCCATCCTCGTTGGTATGTATTAATTATGGTATAATTTGTCGCTATGTGTGGAGTTGTAATTCGTCAAGAGACTGAAACGTTGTAGTAGAACCAACGCGTACTCTCTGGCAGCTGTCCAACAACAATTCCCACAAGAGGATTAATAAATATGTCATTATAATTGTAAGGTGCTTTGGATAAAAGCATCGGCCGGATGATGAAATCCAAATAAAGATTTGACTCACAGCACCATTTTTGCACTTGAGACTGAGACTGAGCAAAACAATCAATCTTGATAAAATGTGAAAATAATATTTGGACAATTTTTAATGTAGTAATGAAGTATTTAAGTAATGACACAATTATACTGCCAGAAACTGAGCAACGTCCACAAAACCTGCTTTCTACCATGACCTCCTGAAAGGAGGTCAGAGTACAGAAACATAGAAAATCATTATCTGTATAAATGCACAGCATCAATGGTCAGAGAGATGGAGTCATTTTATAAAACACACAGCCTTGGAAGAGAGTTGCTGTTGACGCCTGTGAGTTCAACAAAAGACACTACTTTGTAGTGTTCTCAAGATAGTTTTACTTCATGTGCAGGTTTCCTCCTCCTCCACTGGCACTTTAGGACATTTAAGGTAATTTATCAAATCCTTTCATTTCTCTCAAGTAACCGTCACTGAGCATTTATGGAAGCAAATGCAAGAATTCTCACCTTCCCAAGCATCATTGCTGCTGCTCCACTGGCGTATCTGGTCCACAGTGATCACTGGGCGTCTATATGATGAAAACCTTCATTACTAGGAAAGACACAAATAATTAGATGCTGCAAGCTTTCTGCTAGATGCATGGATACAAATTTTATGACCACTTTCAGTTCAAAGGCATATATCAGACTTGTGCTACATTGTGTGTATATATCTGGCCCGGTTCCATACCCAAAGTCCACTAAACAGTCGAAAATGGGCTATCGTGAGCCAGTTACTTTGTGCCCACCTAATGCGCAACAAAGACACAGCAGCCAGAGTTGCGTCTCAAGGGGCAAAACGTGTCCAGTTACAGCTTAGGTTTTTTTATCGATACCTGTGATCGATACTCGTTACCATTATCTGGATCGCTGCCATCTCAATAACTGAGATCAGCAGTCCTCATCCGGGCAAAGCCTGTTTTTTTCCTGCTTTGCATTTATCTACAAGAACAAAAGCAATACAATGAACACAGTAAATATGTTTTATTCCAACACTAAATACTGCCATTTAAAATATTAAAATGTTATTATAACATTTTATTCTTACATACCAATCATGCTCTATGGGTCCTTTATGATTTGATGTGACGAAACTAAAAGCGACATCTGTTAAGAAATGAATAATTCACCCATATTATTCTAAAGCAACAATTAGTCTCTGACTGAAATGAGAAAAGCATGGACTGATTTTAGTTTTACCTGTAAGCACATAAACTTAGTAATAGACAAATTTAACATCCAGTACTGTCAGATTAATTAACCCTTCCTATTATGTCATCTACTATTAGGAACTGATTATAAACCAGGAAACCACTTCCAGTGTGATTCTGCATGAAAACAGACAATAAATGTATCTTCTTTATCTATTTCTATTCAGCCCAGAATAATAAGTAGTAACTGTATGTGAAAGGAAAACAGTGACATCCTTTACATACTGTATCACACAGGCCTCCACAGCCACTCCCACTCAGCACCAACAAAAAGTAAATACGGAAAAGGCGAAGCTCTGGTCTTGGTGGTGCTTTATTAAATATGAGTTCAGGAAAGCCTACAACTTAAAACAGCCTGTTGCTTAACACGTGGAAGGCAGAATGTGCGACTACAGACTCCAAATGGTCCCAAAGTGTTAGCGCTAATAGACAGATTATAACGTTAATCAGCTCGTTATTTCCAACAAGTGGCGTTCAGTTTTTAATGCTAACGTTTACATAATGCTACGCAGTGTTAGCATTTCAGAGCTAATGTGTGAAGCCATACGGTAGAGAACAACACTGAATAAGTTATTTATTGTTTATTAAAGTCGCACACTCACCATGTCGTCCCCAGGCGGTCACGCGTCAATAACTACGGAAGCCGAGAGCGACCAAGCTTTTTACTGCGCTACACACGCACAACTGTGATGTTGTGAAAGACCAATGGAAGAAATGTTTGTTTAAATATTTTATCTTCATAATAACATACTACAGTGGTAATACGTAGTTCCAACTATCGAATAATAAGATAAAATATTTTAGAAAACTGTTGGAGTATAATAATTGATGCATTAATGTGCAACTGGTAAGATCTAATTTTAATGCTACACAGTATAAACACCAGGTAGCTTTTTAATGTGATTTAAAATGAGCTACATATGATATGAAATTGAGACACAGCACATTATTTAAAAATGTATTTTAAAAAATTAATATGCTAAGCATTGAAGCCATAGACCATCGGCCACATGATAAAATAATTTGGCATATGGTTACAAATTTTTTATCTCAACATAATGATCAGATATAGAATTACTAAAATTTTGAACTCCTTTAAATAGTGGACTATTTTTTATAGTCAACTGTAAGATATCATGCAAAAATGTCATATTGTCCTATGTTCTTAGTTATTCAAGTTAAACTCAGTTTTGGACAGATGGTAATATAAGAACTAAGATGTCTAAGTACTGCTATAAAGAGAATTTTTAATAATCAGATCAAATGAATGCAACTGTGCTATCAATGATCCACAAGTTAGATTCAATGCCAGATGGGTTTGACATAACTCAATTGTTAAACAGAACAATATGTCACACGCACATATTAATATGTATATACATACACACAAACATTCTGCACAACTAGTGCACAGACAATGATTTATGAAGCTTTAAGGCTTTCTTTTTGAAACAAACAACAAAAAAACTCAGAGAGATGACACCTCATCAATGTACTTGTTAAATAAAAGCCCAAAAACGTTTTTAGTCATTAAGCCTTTTAGTACTGCATTAAAAATACAGTACTGAGCAATACATTACAGTAAAATGATTTGCAGTTTGACATGACAAAACAATTTATTCTCCTCTTATACTACATTACAAAGTTTATTTGCAAAACATGAAATTTCCTTAACTAAGTGAAGTGCCTCCTGGAGCACCAGTTAAATCAGAAGCTTCAAATGTTGTCAGTCACATACATCTTTTAATTTGCTGAAAGCTCTGACACAATGTGTTGAAACAAGCTTCTCTTTCCATCCTTAGCCTTGAACGAGCAGCCGTGTGGCTAGTTGGACTCAAACACTACCATTTAGTTTAAATACAGATGTATGATGAATGGGAGCAAAAGAAAGTCTCAAAATTGCATTTTATAATTTCTCAACATCATGAGCTTTGTGTGGCTGGCGCTGAGAGGCCGTGAATTACCTCCATCTGTTTCCTTTTGTCTTTGGCACGGTTGATAGTCATCTTAAAAAGGCGACAGTACAGCTCCATGGCAACTGGAGTGTCATCATTCCCAGGCACAGGATATGTCACCAAGCTGGGGTTGCAATTTGAGTCCACCACTCCCACTATGGGAATGTTCATCTTGGCTGCATCTCTGATTCCCATGTGCTGCTGAAACACATTGTTGAGAGTGGACAGGAATATGATGAGGTCTGGTAAGCGAACACCTGAACCATACTGGATGGAGGCGTTGGTAAGGAGGCCGCCCTGCCAGTACCGCGTATGGGCATACTCCCCACAATCCTTAGCTGTGTTCTCTACAAGGTGGGTGAATTGGCGTCTGCGGTTAACAAACAATATGACACCACCGCGATACGCCACATGGGCAGTGAAGTTCAGGGCTTGCTGAAGGTGTTCCACAGTCTGGTCGAGATCAATTATGTCTTGGTCCAAACGGCAGCCATAGAGGTAAGGCTCCATAAGCCTAAAAAAGGAACATTTGTTCATTATTGTTCTTTTATACATTGTACTGTGCTGCATCTGAAATTAAATTTTTATCATGAGTTTAAAATTGTAGCATCTTGTGCTTTTAACACAGATCCAGATAATGAAAAAGTTTCAGAGTTTTAAGGGTTTAGTGAATCAAGCTTGGAATAGTTACTCGTAGTAATAACTACTTATATTACTCTTGAAACAGCAGTTCTGCACATGACCACCCCAAATGAAGCCTCATTATATCACACTTTCTGGTTTTAATTTAATTTAATTAATCTACAGCCAAATGAGTTTAAACAGCTTTAAAATAATGTGTTTTCCTCTGCATACTTAAATAAATCTATTAAATAATTAGTGATTATTTAGGGTATGCACAACATTGGTATCAACATGGAGTCTTCAGTAATTGTTCCCACTAAGTCTGCCAGAAATCTGGCTAAGTTGATCACTGATGATCAACTGACCGACCACATCTCCTCTATCTCAAGGGCATGCAGATTTTCCCTTTTTAAACATCAGAAAGAACAGATGCTCATTGTGCAGGCTCTGATCATATCTCATCAGGACTACTGCAATGTAATACTGACGGGGTTACCAGCTGCACTAGTACTTCAGATGATTCAAAACGCAGCAGCACGTCTAATTTTTGATCAGCCAAAAAGGACACATTACACCACTCTTCTGATCTCTGCACTGCCCTGACTGTAGCTGCCCGTAACAGATTCAAAGCCCTGACTCTTACCTACAAAGTGGTGAACTCAACAGCACCTACCTACCTAAACTCCCTCATCCTGGTCAGCTTAGTGGTTCCACGATGGTAAAACGACCCACCCACTTGTGCCACTTGAGCCTCATGCCCAGTTTTAAAAAACCTGCACTTACACTTCATGAAATGGAAACAGTTCTTCCTAGAGGTCTTTAGTTTAAATTTCTTCTCCTAGGTTTAGATATTTTGCTTATCTTTTACCTCAGTTGTAGGTCGCTTTGGATAAAAGCGTCAGCTAAATGAATGTAAATGTAATACCAACCTGTGTCTGCAACCTTTTTTATGACCAAGATGCACTCTGGCGTCGAATAGGTCTTTCAACGAGAAGAGCTCTGACACATTGAAAAAGTCCGGCTTCTCGAGCGGGATGTGTAGTATTTTTTCTGCATGAAAAGATGTATTTTTACTGACAGTCTTGAGAACAGTGACGTGACGATCCATCTCACACACTCTGCTACGTCAACCCACCTGTAACATCATCAATGTGGGGCTGAGGAGGTTTGACGGACGCTGCTGTCACAAAAGGGTGTCCACCACAGGAGTACACGCTTGTAACCGCCGGTGAGTGTCTCAACCCCAAAAGTCCTAAACATGAGACACAAACATCCGTCGAAACACATGAACGTTATTAGCTGCTAGCTACCCAGCTAGCTGCTAACTTGGGCTGCAAGCTAAGTTGCTAGTGTGTCTGTTGGAATTAGAAACATGACGCTAAAATTACCACAGCTGATCTACATAATGAGCTACAATTTGTAACACACACTCAAAATACCAAGACGACATTATTAAATACTATAATACAAATACCTCTCGTGAATGCCCGGGCTGCCATGCTTGATGCAGAAGGTCAGCAAACTGCGCCTGCGCGGTTGTTCTTCTTCTACTGGTGGAAATTCGGCAGAATGGGCGCCGCTGAGTCGCACTGCTGCCCCCCACTGGTTACTTGCAGAATAACGTAGTCCTGTGTTGTCACGATGTGGAGAAAGCTGATATCTTAATAATAACAAGATTCCTCTGCCCATTAGCTTGTAGATCTCAATTTCCTGTGTTAGAAGTAGAAGCAGAGTGGAGGTCATTGGATACACTGGAGTATAACATATTAGATTAAAAAAGCGCCTTTCCTCTCACACACACTCACACACAGAGAAATCACTTAAATCAGTGTTTAAAGTAAAGACTTACTCTGCCAAGAAATGTATCTTCCACAGTCTCGTATTCCACTTGGATACAGACATTCAAGATACATTTTGTATTAAAAACCTGTGGTTTTTAAACATTGGCGGACGAGGTCATTACTCTGGCAAAGTGTCCCAGGCAGAGCTCAAGTCTAGTTCTTGTTCTGAGATTGATGAGTTCCTGGACCGGTCCAGTCTACTGAGACATGAATATAACAGCCCAAGCGTGCAGAAGTGTGTGTGCTGTTTCAGCGCTACATAAAAGCTATCAATTTTTAAATATTTCTAAAACAATGATAGACATTAACCTGTATTCATTCACATTAAGTAGCTTATGGCAGTGCAGGTGTTAACATGTTGTACTTAAAGCATGCAGCACCACCTCCAAGTGGCCAAAGTCAGTTAATGCAGCTCTAAGTATTTTTTTTAGTCTGTGTGACTGATTACATAGAGTTTAAATTATATCACAGATTGAAAACAAAGTTCTTGTGGATGTAGGTCACAGATGGCAGACTGTCTAAATCTATAATATGGCAGAAATCACCTCAAACACTTGGAAACATTCATCTTGTTTTGCTATCACACACACACACACACACACACACACACACACACACACACACACACACACACACACACACACACACACACAGAGCGTAGATCACAGAAAACCCTTTCCTGTATGTTGTGACCACAGGGAGAGTGAATGAGTCCGTCAAACAGGCCATGACATGGCTGAGAGAGGAAGGAAGAGTCCATTTGACACAGATAACCTGAAACACCTGCTGGAAAGTGATTCAAAAACAGCATGTTCAAAAACCTGGGATCTGAGACTATCTGCTTCATGCAGGAGTGAGTTGTGTTTCTGCTGGCTGCCAAATAAATGTCAGGCTAGAAGCGTCTGAAGACAGATGATAACCTGTTGTACGGGAGTTTTTGTTCCAGTCACAGATGTGACATGATGACAAAGACAAAGCTTGTTCTCCAAGTGCTTTCCTGTGGCACCCCCTGCAGAAAAACCGAATGTTCCCAAGCACAATAGGAACACAGATATCCCAGCATGCTATAGGACAATGAAGAGCAACAAAGAGCTAACTTGAGGTCCACTTGGAAACACACACGGAGCGAGAGAAAATATGTTTCTACAGTACAATGCTTGCCGACACCCAACAAACATGCTGTGAGCTGTCCCTATTGTGTCAGAAGCCCCCAAAGTCTACTATGTAAACATCCCCTCTATACGACATCACGACTATATTCAGAGTCTGAGTAGGAAGTGATTTCATATCCAACATCCTCCTTAGTCTTCCTCTCTCAGGTGGTGTGCATTCCTGGCAGTCAACCTTCCAGACCAAGGAAAAAGGGTGATGGAGAGTCTGAAAACATGCACATGAGCAGCCTGTTACACAACCCTGAGCTACAGCAGGGGCGTACGTCTTCATTGTACTGTAATTAAATGTACATTCAGCTTCATCTACAATTACCACTACTACTACTTTATGAGTTAGGCCTAAAAGCATGGTGTATGTAATTGTTTTTACTATATACAGTGGCAAGAAAAAGTATGTGAACCTTTTGGAATCTCATGGTTTTAGGTAAAACATTGAACATGAAGGGTGTCTATGACAGGACACTACAAAGGAAGCTGCTGCTGACTAAAAAGAACATTGCAACACACCTAAATTTTGCCAAAGACAACATTGAAACTCCACAGCAGTATTGGTGAAATGCTTTGTGGACTGATGAAACTATATTGAACTATTTGGAAAGAACACACAGCAGTGATTCAAAACATTCTTTAGATTAATGTGAGAATATATGTACGTCAGCTGAAACTCTGTAGAAGGTGGGTGATACTACAGAACAATGACCCAAAACATGCAACAGAATGACTCCAGATAAACAAAATCCACCTTTTGGAGTGGCCAAGTCAGCGACCAGACCTCAACCCAATAGAGATGCTATGGAACAACTTTAATAGAGCCACACACATGAGACATCCAAAGAATATGACAGAGATAAAACAGTTCTGCAGAGAGAATGGGCTAAAACTCCTCCTGAACAATGTGCAGGTCTGATCCACAGCTACAGGACATGGGGGGACCAACCAGTAAATAATTCTACTGGTATTGCACTTAATTCACATACTTTTTCTTGACACTTACTGTAACTGAGAAACTGTGTTTCTCACTTTATCATAGTTGAGAATATGAGCTCATGTCCCCTTGTTAATAAACATAACTGAAAAATTATCAAATCCAATATTGAATCTGGGAATAGAAAGAGTATTTTTATTATTATTATTATTTTTGTGGTGGAGTTTTTGCTTCTGCCAACATTTATATGAACAAAAACCCAAAAAACAGCATCTGTGATGTGACCTGGCAGGAAAAAGGCCATTTCACATACAACTGAACACAGTCTGAGGACAACTTACTCTTACAAACAATCAATACGATCTTTATTCCATCTTAATACAAAGAATTAGGATTGTGAGTTTAGTGATGCATAAAACTAAACTAAAAAAGTGGTTATGATATTTATAAATGTACACATATAATGGTTCAAGTTTTAGGGCCAGTCTCATTTGTTGTTTTCAACTTATAACAATATAAAAATCTTAATGAAATGCCTGCAGGCTAGGACCCTGCATGGAGCTAAAAAGTTCACAAGAAGGACCAACATTCGTCTTAATGAGAGAGCTATAAGGTTAAAACATTAAAATACACTCACCTACATATGTGTAGTAAGTGGGAACTAAAAGAAAAATAACTCCAAAGAGGTAAAAGGGTTTGATGGGACATTAGAGCTAAATATAAGTGTTATTCAAAAAAACTTTGGGGACACGAAGTGTTTGTGGAAGCAAATTTATGAGTTTTCTATCCCCAGGTTGAGGGGCTGAACTCCAAAACTAGCCTTACACCACCGTGATAATTGATCCTCTGGGTTTTCTAAGCACCGAAGCTGAACAGTGGAGTTATTAATTAGTTTTTAAATGCCAGAAAACATGAAAATACCACTGGGTCATGACCACGGTGGGAAACGAACCTGTGAGAAAAGGTTTTAAGTATGTGTAATCTGATCAAAGCTAATTTATGGTTACATTTCTAAGATAAGACAAAAAATAGTTTGATTTCTCCAAATGACACTAGTCTGCAATGAGCCACAGGGGGTCACATGACCCAAACTCACAATCCAAACCAAGACTACCAAGTGTTTCAAGGTGACAGCTGAGACTAAAAGGTTGTTTAGACATGAATAGACACAGTGAAAGGTCGAGAAGAGATAAACACACCTTTAGTGACCTTTAAGGTAACTGTCCTTCTCAGCCGTGTTTGCCCGGCTGAGTGTATGTGAGTGAGTGCACTTCTGGGCTGAAAGCTAAACAAACACACACTGAATTGGGGTCATAGATTCTTAAAACAGGTGTCTTGGAGCAACTTGGGTTGAAACTCAATTCTCCTGTCAAACAGTGGCCATCAAAATGAAAAATGTGCAACTTTCAGTTCAGTCAAACCAATGAGGATGTGTGATCATGTCAGGGTGAGCGATGCAACCATGTAATGAACATGAAGCTGATGTGTAAGTGGAAGGGTGAGCGATGCAACCATGTAATGAACATGAAGCTGATGTGTAAGTGGATCAAAAGCATTAGTGCGACCTACAAATGATCTCACTACCATCTGTGAATCCCTGCTGTGAACGGGGCTTGGGAACAACCTGCCACAGACAGAGGAGCGAGGGATGAAGTGAGGAAACCCCAAATAAATGAAAGGAGGAAGAAACAGCAGGTGGTGGTGGAAAACAAACAAACGCAGAGCTAGTTTTACACCCACCTGCTCCGTCGGGTGCAGCTACTGAGAGAACAGACCAGCTTTTCACTACCAGAGGTGAGTAAAGTGACGGAGGCAGAAAGTAAATAGGAAATAAAGTTCAGGTAAAAGACAACAGGAAGTACTTAGGCTTTCATTATTCATAGATTTGCGGGTATAGCTTTTAAAAAAGTATTAGGAAGTACTAGTACTACTAAATCATTTGTTAAACATGAATATATATTTATTAATACTAAAACCTTTTTATGTGGTCTGCTCAGGTTGGCTCACACACACACACACACACATCACTAAAGGCTGTGAAGTGACACTGGGGGATTCAATTCAATAGATGTGGCAAAGGCTCAGCTGTGAGATAATAGTTAATTGCTTTAAGTTTCCTGATGAAGATGGAGAGTGAGGGGTCGCTGAAGTCATCTGCCACCTTTATACCTCACATCTCTGGGAATACTCTTCATGTACCCTCCCTCTTTTGCTCTTTGACCCTCTCTTCACACACACACACACACACACACACACACACACACACACACACACAAACTGAGATAATAAATGTTGCTACAGAGAGAAGAGTCTGCAAACACAGAGCGCCGACTGAACTGTGAAAGTAACTTGGTGCAGACAGCCGATGGACCGAGAAGCTGATAAGAACTGTTAGTGAGGCCTCTGATCAATGGTCAGACACCATCTGTACAAGTCTGGCTGTTTGTGCTCCTGTTTAAACTCACAACCCCCCCCCCCCCACCCACCCAATAACTCTGTCTTCACAGTTTGAGTTTGATAAGTGGTAAAGCGGAGTGAAACTCTTTGTTTGGTTTTGCATTTCTATTTGATCCATTAACACAGGCTAAATAAAACTAAAGTCAATCACTGGTAATAGAAACAGATTTTTTATGCATTAGTGAGGATCAATTAAAACAAAGTTAAATGACAGTTGAGCAGCAGCTCCGGCTCTGGGTCCCTTTGTGCCCAGCAGCCCCCTGATAGCGCCTGTTCCAGTGAAAGCTAGTTCACTTTTCAGCCTGATAAATCCCTGAGCACAGACTGACAGGCTCTCTGAGAAGACGGATGGGCCTGCAGAGACTTGTTAAAAGGGGGAACCTTACCGCTCTCTTTTGGTCAAGAGTCGGAGGGGGAGTCGCTCTGGGGTCATCGACCCCCACATTAGCAGTCTTTAAATCTTACCACCAGTTAAATACACAACATGTAGTTTCTGAAGGGGAAACCTAAACTCATATTACTGTGTGATCAAACCAGTGGGGTTTTCCCTGTATGGAATGTCAGCACTTCATTATGTTTTTCAAGGAGAGTTTTGCTGCTTGGGAGTTTTTCGGTGTGTAATTTACATGCTGGGAAATGTTACAGATGGTGCCAGTGACAGAGATGCAGGAGGATGATTAAGAGGTGGGAAGACAGAAACATGAAAAGCTGCATCCGTAGAGCAGGAAACCCAGTCATCAGGCTTGTTTTGTGTCCTTGAATGCAACCCAATCCATACCCAGCGTGGACGAGACGTTACTTTGAAAAATAAACTAGCAGCAAGGTAAACCACAATGTCCATGTCCCCCCCCTGCAGCAGTTACACCTATCATCTCCCGCTCACTATCTATAAAGCTTCTGCTTTACATCTTAAATTCACAGTCGTGTAAGCAAACACTTCCCCCCTTTGGAAATCATAACATAAGCTATGTATTTTATACCTTTTAAGGGTTAAAAGAGCAGCTACAGATCACCAGGCACTGTTACTGCCCAAACAGACCACCCTCTTTGCCTATCTGTCCTTGTATATCACACATTTGTAATTCCACTGCTGCTGCACAACATGGTTTTGTATCACTTTTATCCCTGTCTCATTCCACCCTTCCCTCCTGTTCATCTCCTCATCTATCAGCCTGTGTTATGACTCATATATTATTGTAGCCTTAACGCAGGGAAGCACCCGTTGACCGGAAGATCTGCTTCTGGAGATTGAGCCAGTAACCAAATGACGCTTCCTGCTTCCCACCCCTCATTCCCCTTCTAATGTTGCCTACAGAACCATTACATCAGCATTACAAACCACATGCTATAACCTTACTAAATGATTTCTATCAATTTGAAGTGTTGATTAGAATTTAAAGAAACAATCACGTCATCAGTTCTGTAGTAAATATATTCTAGATTCAGCCAGTTGTACTTGTACAGTGGCTGGAACAGAAGAAAAACTGCCATGGTTTGCATATATGACCAAAAAACACAGTTTGCACGATGAACATTTGTCACATTCAAACGAATCATGACAAAGTAAACAGGGGAAAGTCTAGACGATCCTGCAGCTCTGCCAAAAAACCCTTTGCTTACTGCCAATGCCCAGCACAGCTCCTGCAGCAGAATGCCATAAGAATCAGAGGTCGTAGGTCACAGCAGGTTTGCATTAAATCAAGCGCAAAATACACCCTGACACATGTTACAGATGTATCCTCCACTTCTAACCATTAATTCATCTACATTTACGTCAAGGGGTTGAGGAGACGTTTATGTTTGGGGCAAAGAATTAGGAGCAGGCTGGTTTAGGCTGAAGGAAGATGCTGCTTTGCTTGATGCTAAATAGCGGCGAGAACTGAACTGACGTGTGTGGGAGCAGCAAACCTGCCGTTCCTTTTTTCTTAGTGTTCCTCTGGGTGGGGCCGAACAGGAGGCGCGGGTGAGCAAGTCTGCAGGGTTGAGATAAATTCAGAGGGGAGTTGATAGGAAGTGCTCTCACATCACTTCCTCGCTTTGTTTGAGACTCTATTTTCAATGCATGGAATGTAGTTCCTGTCAAGAGGTGAAGGAATTCAAAACAAGTTCATTAACCTCAGCTTCGGAGAAGGCTGAGATGGTGTGATGTGTGTGTGTTTGTGAATGAATGCGTCTGAGGACCTACGTGCTTTCACTATCTCTGTAGTATTTATTATTTATTTTAAGAGTTTAAACGACATGCAACTGGAGTCTTCCCGCTGTGTGTGTTTTATGCTCTGTATGTATCCCATGATCTGTGGGAGAATGAGAAAAGCTCCTGCACCACATCCTCTTCACATCCTGCGACATGCCCGTCCTTGTGCATGTGTGTCACGAGCTGGGTCCAGACACATACCAAAGCCACGCAGTCCCAGCACACTGACATAAACACTGACCCTTAACAGGAAGACCGTGTATATTTGTGTACGTACATATGTGTTGCAGGCATGTGTCTGTGCAATGCAATACTATAAACTTCATTTGGTACAAGTCCCACATTTAACTAAACTCATTTGGCTCAACAAATATGTTTCCGCAGCCAACACCTGGCACTTCTATTGTGAAGACAGGATGTCAGTCATGCTCTGTTCACCAATAGTATGTGTGGGGTATTCCTATCTGGGGACATCTCAATGATGCCCAGTTCTCTGCAGGCAGACATCCGGATTTTTTTTTCCAGAAAAGACCTCAGTCCCACTAATGACTTTCTAGGAAAGAAAAGGATTTGAAGTTTAGTACTTTTTTTTTTCTGGTCTCTCAAACAAGCACAAAAGAAATGAATTCCCAAGACTTTAAACATGCCCATTAACACAAGCTCCATAGAAAATACAAACATTTTCATTCACATAATTTAATTTCCTCTCTTCTAATCAGTTTTTCATTATGGTGACTTGTTATGCTTGAACACTTTCAACTCAAAACCATGAAGTCATAGTTATTTTACAGTGTGCCGACCCTCTCTCTCTCTCTCCATGCATGCTTTCAGTTATTGGTATATTTTTATTCCTAAAGCTATTTATGTTTCTACCATCTCTGCAAACTCACTTCTCTTGACACATATATTTTGCTTTATTTCCACACTAGTTGCTGGCTGTAGCTTCATTATTATACAGGTATGATTAATCTTCTCAGTCAGAAAGCAAAGAATCCTATTTCCTAAAATATCTAACTGCTCCTTTATCAGACAAAAGGACACAGTAAAGAATAAACACAGGTATGTTGTGTGCCACTACTTAATGGCAGCATTAAATGCTTTAATGGTTTGTACTAAAATGGTTTTATGACATGAAAACCCACTTGGAAAAAAGTATTTAGTTGATTTTGCTGGTTTGTTTATCTCAAGTTTTATAACCCTCCCTGCCTCCCTTTATTTTTTAATGCAGTTTTTACTTTTCCTTCCATCATTCTCTTCTCTGTGCCATCAGTACTGTTAAACAGGGGAGAGTCATTCACACTTCTGGGCACGCCGTTATGAGGCCAACTTGCCTCGTAAAGCCTCCTGTGTGCAGCAGCAGCCTGCAGTAGCTGCTGACCAAGGCCCATTTGTTTACTGAACCATTTTGCTCATCAGTTGTATAGAGGGCATGATTTTAATGCTCATGCCCTCTTATAATAAATGATTTACACAATTGGGGCTGAAGAAGAAAATCATGGGTGTTGCTTTTGAGTGTGTGTTTAGTGTTTGGAAATACAGAATCTGATGCCGAACTGTTCAACAGGCACATTTGTAGAAATGCGGAACAAACTATCAGTTTTGATTTGCTTTGATTTGATCGCATGGCTAGAGTGAATAATCATATTTATACTAAATTGGATGTCAAGCTTGCTGGAGCTTTGGATCTCATGTAAAACCAGACAGACTTAGATCAAATAGCTGTAATGTTGAGACTGTTGAACGGGGTTCCCCGGGTTCTGCCGTGGTTTGACATAAATCTCCTCCACTTTCTCTGTCTGATTTACCATAACAGCTTCTTGGACATCTGTGCTTAGTTAAGGAATTAGATACCTTTTTAACGAACCCATCATTAAGACCTTAGGAGAAAGTAACAGCAATGAGCTGGTGTTCCCTCTCTGTGGTCCACTGATGGTTCCCCTAAATGCAACAATTCAAACAGTGAATTTACAATTACAGAGCTGCTCTGCAAGACGACACTCTCCACACAGGTTATGCTTTTGCATGCTGAAAATAAATAAATTCACCACATCAATATAAATCAAGTTATATCTTGTCAGAAAGAGCAGGGTCGGGTCTCTTACACGCACAGAGCTGGATTCTCATAAACCTCTCATCAGCACAAGGAGCCATGATGTATTTCCACCTCTGACAGCACTTCACTCCAACATAAAACATAAAACTGGGAAAGACTTGCTGCTTGCTCAATGCACAGTGTCAAGCTGGACTGGAGAGAATAACCCACTAGAATTACCACCTCATGGTTAAATGCCTTCTCCAATCAGTCAGGCTGCAGCTTACATGCATATCTGTCCAGGCCCATTTACCAATCACTTCATCCATGAGTGGGTGTTTTTGACAGATGTAATGAAATTCCCTCATACTTAAAATAACAATCTAGCAGCCATAATAAGTTCAAGTTAAAGTTTAGAAGCTCTTTTCAGAAGAAAACCTCCCAGCTCTGCATCTGTCTGAAAATCTGTCTGGGTTCTGAGAGGCTTCATTATCTAACCTGTGTTGTCCAGATGTCATTGTGCAAATGTACAGTGGGCAGGATCACACAGGTCCGAACAGCAACAGATGTTCCGAACGGGCAACAAACAATTCGAACAAGTGTTCACAAGCTGTGGCACTGTTGTGTGAGAATACTGATTAATGGACCGGTACTGTCTCTGAGGAGCGGTGTAAAACAGATGGCTGCCTGTCTGTACAGAAACCTTCCTGCTCCACCCTGACTGACATCAGGGTGGAGCAGGAAGATGTAGTAGCCTTCTATTCAATGCTGCGGACATCAAAGTCGTGGTTGTCATCAGAGCTTTCGTCAGACTGGCATGCATTCAACAGTCTATGTATAAAATTGGGCCTTTCCTGCTGCAGGAAGAGAATCTTTAAGTCGAGCCTTAAAGATTTACAGGGAGGTTTAAAACTCACTGCTGTTGTTCTCCTCCTGTTTTTACTGGACTGGTGAGATGCCAACTGTGACTGATGACAATAGGCAGTTTGCACATGTGTACAGAAATTCCAATCTGACCACTCTAATGTGATTTTACTTGGGAGCAAAACGATGATGAAGATGTGAGCTAAGGCAAAGGGAGTCTGTCAGTCAGTCTGCCCACCTCTTAACTGAACTACTTCAACAATTGGGACTAGATTGATTTGACATTTTCTGCCATATTTCCAAACATAACACAAGAAGATCATGGATTTGGAACCATGATCTCTTGACTTCCTTGACCAGCAGGTTGAACCCCTCTAAAATCTCTATGAACATAGCTTTTTTATATCAAATATATTTAATCAGATGTTAACAGAACTATTAATGTCTTTTTAACCATTTTTGAAATGAATTGTGTTCTCGTGCCAGCACCACTTTCCTGTTTAGTCTATTTCTGCAATAGTTGTATAATAATCCACAGGGGAAATCTAAGGATACCTCTCAGGGAAACAACACATAAAACAGTAGAATGCCAAATACTGCTGCTGGGAAGTCATCATAGAAGTTGGCAACACTGTGGAAATATTATGTTTCTCTTCATGTAGCGCTCCTCGCTGTGACACCTCGGCATCTATGCAATAACTATTCATGGAGGAACAGAACATTCAGTCATTGTAGAGAAAATATTTCAGGATTGTTGTGCACACTTAACACTTTTCCAGCCTCAAAGTACAAATCTTCTGAGACGTTAGACGACAGTCAACATGATACTTGATCTAAACATTAGCCTCAGAGCAGATTTTGATTACAATGGTGATTAAGTCAATTAGATTCACATGTGTTTCTGAGACATTGAGTTTGGTGGAATGTGTATAAAGACCCTAATCTCTCCACACTGTTGAGGACAGACTGACAAGAGCGGATAGAGAAAGAATGGAAATACTGTATGAATAAGAGGCCATCAAAAGGGACATTACAACATGTACTTGAAACCTAAATACGCACATAGGAGAAAATTAGTAAAGGATGTTTCTGGGTTTGGTTAAAAATGACACAGCATCAGTTTTGAAATGTGTATTTTGAAACTACGTCTAACTGAGTACAGGAAGTGCTGGGACCACCAGCACTAAGTGGATTCAATTTATTGGGGGCTTGGAGTGAGTGAAGGCCCCGACTTTGTCTAATGCTGACAGTGAGGGTATGGTGACAGGACAACAGGACGTCCTGTTTGGCTGCTCAGCATGGAAATCCTATGGAGCAGCAGAGACTCATGCTACCCTCCTAGTCTTGTTCCTGAGTCATTTGTGAATCAGCAAAGTCAGTAAGACAATACTGTCTAAGTCTGGCTTCACTTCTCTACACAGCAATGCATGTGTATGTAATATAACCATATTAAAGTTGTAAAAGCTGCAGTTATGTAAAGCATTGTTCATTCTCCTGACTTTTACCTCACCTCAAAACTTAAAAGAGGCAGCTGAAATTGGAGTGCTCCTCTCTTTTACACAACTGTTGTGTATAATTTTCATTTTCCAAAAGGAAATTTGGTATATTATATAAACAGCATACAAGCTGCAAGACTCTGAGTGGGCGTTTCTCATGACGGCAGATGAGTGACATCTTAAAGCTGCTGCTGCTGCTTCTAGGAGACGTGTTGTCAATGCCTGTGACTGGGGAACAGCATATTTTAAAGGCATTTTTACAAAATGTATTTTATTTCTTTATATAAATGGAGCCAGGCTAACAGAAGCATCACTCTGTATACTGCAGTACTGTTCAACAGCAGCCTAAACTATCAAAGTGCTTGTAGCGTTAAAATACAGTTGAAACAGAACCCTGATTGCAGGACTGTCGTATTAGCCAGTAACTGAGTGTCTATAAAAGCAACGGCATGGAAAGAGAGCCCTGTATGCTGTACACATTTTACAGCCCTGACAAATCTTTTTTAGTGCACACATGAACACTCCCACATTGCTAACACATTTGCATACTTATATCCCCACAAAAAAATCCTAATAGACAAAAACAAGAAGAAAATGACTCTAATGTGTACGGTAACCAATAAACATGCAGACAATAGAAACACAGTGGGAAGCCTATATTCAAATGTACTTTCATCAGTACTGAGCTCTACCTTGTCGTCTCACGTTTCAAGAAAAACGTATAATAGTTCTTTCTGCAGCTTTTATTCCTCTTGCCAGAAAACTTTAGTGTAATTACTGTTGGTTTCTAATGTCCCTGTTTGCAGATTCATACTGAGACATAACTTACACATGTAGCTACGCGGCGTTAACTTGAAATGTACTGCATGAACTTAAATTCTTTTTTTGTGTTATTGTTTGGCACAGCTGCCCTCTTGTTCATGCCCCATCCAGGGTCACTGCTACTGCCCTTTAGCAAACTCTGTCAGGCCCTCTTTGACGCAGATCCGTTTCCTGTCAAAGTGAGATTTTTATTGTTTCAAGGGAGCAGGCTACACAATCTCACTCCCTCAGCCTTTTCCTGCTTCCTTTTAAAGAGGAAGTGCTGCTACACTTCAGTTTTTTTCCTTCCTGCATCTTCTCTGGGACAAATCTGGAACACTGACTACAAATCTTTGCTTGTGTCGGCCAAGTCTTGATTTCAAAGAATGAAAAGAGTTCCTTAAAAAGAGATACCCTCCCTCTTCAGTCAAGCCCACACACACACACACACACACACACACACACAAGTTCACTCACTAAATTTGCATCGTATATTCTAATGCTTTCCCCTCTGAGTGACCAGCATTGAAGGTGTGTGTTGGTTTGTGCTCACCTGCGACCCCAAAGTGTAACTTTTCCATTGTGCCTCAGCACGTAGGCTCTGATATCACAGAAAAAAAATATTGCTTTGCATGATGGGGAGTCCGATCATAAGTCGACTCACTGCAGTCCCATAAGTGAACGAACACTCTGCAGTAGTATCAACTAAAAGAATACTCAGTCATTTGTCATGTTGAAGTTGTCTAATTGTGTTGGTGCCCCTTAAAGCCCAGACATGAACACACGTGCATCGAAAGCTTTCTTGTGTTTGCAGCCTTGCATGCACCTTGAAGTCTAACAGTTTGTGGTCACACTGCACACGTTTCCAGGCGGTGAAGGTTCAGCTACAACTACTGGAAGCTTTTTAGACTCACATTAGATATCCAATCTGAACCCAGATGACAAGGCCACATCCAAAGAAGCTCCACAACTCTTAACAGACTGAGGCAACGTGGAAGCCAATTCAACTAGGACCATTTAAATGGATTAATGCTGTGAAATTACTTCCAAGTTCTTGCAATCTAAAAAAATCTACAACAACAATGTTGGATCATAAATTCTAGAGTGAAAGAACCAAAAACGTCCTGTACACTGTTAGTGTCTGAAGACTGAAACAGAAATAAATCGATGGACAGGCCTGCAGCTTTTTTTTTACTGAATCACTAAAATGTTCACACTCTGCCAAAAAATCTCAGTGAGAGAAATACATTTACATTTGGAGGTCTCTTTGTTGTAAGTTGTTCATTTGTATCCTTGGAAACTGCAGTGGAGAAAACTCGGCTCGGTCCATTTAGCAGCTGCACAACAACAACTCAATTGACCTCAGTCAGGTTAACTTTAAATAACCACTAATAAATAACCATCAGAACTGTAATATTAGTTTTTGTCAGCAGTTCTTTCACCACAGTATCCGTCACAGGCTAAAAATCTCAGCTGTTTCAAAGTTTGACCGTGGATTTTTTCGACTCTCTGTGGATGAGGTGACAGATTTTATCTTATATCAGTCTTTCTTTTTTGAAAACTGTTGTGTGAAACATTCACCATTTCTCCCCCTGAGCTGCAGTGACCTACAGGAGTAGGAGGACAGAGAAGAATGAAACCTCTTCCCCTTATCATGCAACTGTCTGGGTTTAACAAGCTGCAATTTAACAGATTGGATCTCACAGTGACCATAACCACTGTAAACACGACCCTGCTGTATTGGGGCTGTAGTCTCCCATCAGTGCTGTGAGTTCTGTAACACCAGGCTGGGTGTAATGTTGATGAAATAGACATAACCGATGATTCCTGCACTGCAAACGCAGCAGGAGGCCCAGAGGTGAGGAGGCTGAAGCCTCTTATTGCCCCCTTGAAGATATCTGCACCACAATGGGGGAAAGCAAATGCTTCAAAATCAGATTCGCGAAGCGGTTTCAGCAGGATGGAGAGTGTTTGTGCAGGCTAAGGGTTTTATCAGCGGCAAACACTCACAGGAATTCCGGTTTGGGATTGTCCATCCAATTCCTGCGTTCCACAGGAAGCTCTGCATAAAAAGCAACTGAAAAACGCCCAAAGACATTTCATATGTCGCCCGTCGACTCACGGGGAGCACCTCCAAGTGAGCGCAGCGTTTTGGTTTGAAACCACCGACAAGAGCTTTAAAAGACTTTGGCACCATGGAAGAGTCCTGGGATCCAGGGGTCGGCCGGCCCGCGCCCGTGGCCAACTCCACACCTGCGCGCGCACACGCACCTGATGACCCCATACTACGAGGGTAAGATTTATACACGTCTCCACGCAGGCTCCTGTTCACGATCAGGCAGGAAGGGTCTTCAGTTTATTGTAAAATGTCAGTCGATGCCTTCGATCACCGTGAGACCAGGTGTTAGACTCAGCCACAGGTGACACGGTTCATTTGCTGCGCATCTGTATCCATGGAGAGCAGGTGTGTTACTCAGATTGAACACAATCTGCTCTGACAGTGAAAGGATCATGATGTGTGTGTGTGTGTGCGTAATGGGAATAATGTCCCTGTAGTGTTGGTAATGTGGGTGTTTACTCTTCAAAAGTTGAATATTCTTTATTTTGTATTTCAGTTTAAAGTTAATTCTTGCAAAAGACAAATGATTCATTAAGATTACTAAACCGGTTTGTAATGTTATTTTGCAGTGGTTCTCAAATTTCCTTTAGTTTTTCTTTGGAAGTAGATTAAAGGATTTGTTTTGTAGTTTTTTTTAAGTCTGTCTTAAAACAATCCCCAGTTCACCACATGACAGTAAAAGTGGTTTTGCTGGACGAACCCACGCCTTTTGTCTAAACTGGCCATTATGTGACTCATTAAACAGTAAGTGATGAGGCGAAAACCCTGAGTCCGGGTTCTGTGCAGGAGGTTTGTCCAAGGTTAACATGAGGCTTCATCATTCTGAGTCAGTCAAATTCCAAAATTCCTGCTCTGCATTACAACCCTGGCACCACAGCCTGTAGAGGTGCACAGCAAAGAGGGAATTTCATAGTAAAAAATGCAAATGTTGGAAGATTCTCAGTGACTTTACCAACTCGGACCAAAGACCAGTATGGACTGGAATGACTGGTTTAACGCTCCCATGGTTAAACTGCCTGACTACTGTATCAAGACAAACTTCAAACACACTTGATAACTTAATTATATTTAATTATATTCAGCTTTTTGGGTAATTTATGAATAAAAAAACTATAGAGTCTGTACCAAATGACGTCACGCGTGGGTCTCCCCCGGTGCAGGCAGTCTGGTCTGCGGGACACTCAGATGGAGAAGTGGGAGGAGGTCCTACCATCACCCCCCATGCTCTCTGACAGTCTGAGCTCCAGGACAAACCTGACTAGTAGCGGAGTTTAATCACTGGACTCTAAAGTCTACCAGCGGACTATACCGGACTAAGTTTGATCGAGTCGTCCTGTTCCTCCGCTGTCTGCAGGGTAGGACCCGTTCCGTCTTAAGAAAACTGACTCTCACTGCACGGTTTGGGGTTATTTTGTGTCCATGCATGCGCCCTGGATGCGCCTGTGCGTGCGCGTCCAGCATCCTCGCGTGTTGTTCTTTTTTTTATTAGTGAAGTCACTTTAGTGTGTGTGTGTGTGTGTGTGTGTGTGTGTGTGTGTGTGTGTGTGTGTCCGTGAAAGCACTACAGAGGTAGTGTCCTGATTGAAGGATGTAAGCTGGAATTTCTGGTTACAGCGCCCTCTTATGGTGAGTGTAAGACACGTGTCTGTTCAGGATGGCTCTTATGTGTCAGTGGGACAGAAATGATCTTATTTTAAAAGCTAGATGCAGTTTTATTTTACTCAAAGTGCCGCATTTTGCAAATCCAGAAGCACCTGGATTCAGCTTTTAAAGGGAACTGTCTTCTTTCACCCTCCCACTTTTTTAATTACCTTTTCAAAACAGCATAATAAAAATCTTTTATTCAGTCATATGAGGCGTTTTTGTGGAGACACTGTGATACCACACCCAACCAGTATAAAGTCCTTTGTGTTGCACTGTTCTCGCTGCCAGTAAGGGAGAGCAGTGCTGCTCTGAGAGTCATACTTGCTGCGGTGATTTGTGAATGAACACAAGCTTTAGATGTGACCGGGCACGGAGCCAGCAGGGGATCTGAGAGACATGCAAGCTGTCAGCCAAGGTTTAGTGTCATCTCCTGGAGAACCGGAGAGTCTTCTGCAGCCTGCAGCTCTGTCAACCTGTGATCACACCCGGCAGCTTTTCATACTCTGTTCAAGATTTCCCCAGAGTCCTGCTCTGTCAAGTCAAAACAGCATCAGAGCAGGAGCAGGTCCAAGCTGACCGCACTCTGGAACTGCTGCATTATGACCGTGTCTTCTTACAAATGAGTGACTCAGTCCTCTTTTTAATCCTGTTCAGTATGTAATAATCTAATATGGTGTGAAGGGATAAGTGAACATTACTGTGAAGGGAAAGTTCTTTGCCTTTTTGCCTTTAGTCTCAGAAACTGCAGGTGCAGGTCAGTGAGAGTTCAGCTTACTTTCTACATAAGAACGTCTGGTTATATACTGTACATGCACTACATAACTTGATGTAATGCCCAGAATTATTCTCTGTGCCTGTGCAAGCTCTCTGTGGCTTGAATGTGGTTAGAATTTCAACCTGATAATCACTAAAACAAATTCAGGACCACAGTTCAACCATAATTGTTGACCACTGGAGTCCAGCATTTGTCTCTGTCAGAGACCAGCACAGATTAAAACACAGGTTAAAATTAAAACAACCGAAAAGACTTTACTGCTAGTCATAAAAACACACTTATGGCCTTTAAAATCACTAAATGGATGAGTAAATGCGTGAAATGGGTAAAGAAATATAAAAACTACACCGATTATTATGATGAACAGTAAAAACTAAACCAAACAGTAGCGGTCAGGAAAAAAAGTTAACAATTACAGGAAAGGGACAACTATAGAGAAGCTGTCTTCATGCTTGTTTTTGACCACCCACGACGGGACAACAGCTCCTCTTGTTATGGATTCCTGCTGTTTCTCTCTTACAGTACCAATACCTTTAACGTGCACTACTGCTTTTTAACCAGAGATGTGTGTTTTGGTCTGGACTCTTCTTCCAGAAATGACACAGCTGGCACTGACAGAACTAGCTAAAGAGTCCATCTCTCTAAGGGCTCATCTCTTCAAAGGAAATGCATTTTGACCTGTGGCTGCAGAGGAATGAACTGTGATCCATTCATGTTTCTGTAGAAACTTGTGGAGCTTATTCTCCCCCATCACCCAATTTCTTAGTTTAAGTAGATGCATCATGGAAACAGCTCTGAACTCCTGTTTTAATACATTATTATGTTGCATGTCGCCTCCTCATAGGTAGCTGGAGGCATCCTCCACACATTCAGCGTGAGGAGACGTTGGCTGCGATCCACAACCCCCTCCTCCCCTTCAGCCTTCCCTCCTCTTCCCTGCGACTGGCACAGAGAAGAGTGTAAGAGACCGAGAGAACGTGGGAAACAGGAAGACAATGTACCAAACTCTGCTTCTTTCCTCATCCCTCTTCATCCTTCATGTGATGGGCACTCCCCAGTTCATCGCTCACCACGGGTAACAGCTCACTTAATACTCTCCCTGTGTTTGTGTATGACCTGTGCATGTCAAATGGTCAGTGAGGTCCTTCAGCTGCAGATCTCCACTTCTGTCGTCATTCAGACCTGTTTGTTTTAGCGACCTCTTTACTTCAATTACATCCTTCTGCAATTACAACATATACAAATTGGTCAAATGACATTTAAACATTTAAAAGTGCACTCTCCCAGGACCAAAGTCCTGCCCCTGTGCCCTACACTATTACACGTAGACGAGTGCAGGAGGAGGGTCATCTTGTCATTTTCAGTTGACTTGTACAAAGAACAAAATAAACCGAAAGCCAAATGAAATGTCAAGTGGAGCCAACGAGGTCAAAGATCAACTTTTAACTGTGACACATACAAAAGTGATTAGACAGGTCCGTCAGGAGTGATTAGGCTAAACTGCAACTTTTGACAGAAACCTTAAGACTCAAATCGGGACTCTTGTGACTCACATGGGTAAAAGTTGGCTTCTGAATTTCTCACTGTACTTTACCTAGAGTATAAACAGTGAAAGCAGCTCAGCTTTCAGTGCTATTTGAAGCTGAATGTCTGCATTTCAGGTCAGTTTTGATGCTCGTGTGTTCTCTTTGCAGGAGGAGGGTGTGTGGTCGAGACCTCCGTCATAATATCGTCATGGCAACTGAATCCTACATCCAGCCGGTGCACAAGCCCTACATCACTCTGTGTCAGGGGCATCGCCTCTGCAGCACATACAAGTAAGACGCCACCAGCATAAACAAACACACACATAACACATAACAACAAAATGTTTGTTGGGCGAACACCGTCCGTACCACACAGTCAAACATTCACTGTGCATGGGATGAGGACTTAACAGTGTCGAAACAGTTCTAATTAAGCCATCTCGAGATGTTCAGTTAATTAAGGGGTAAACAACAATGTGACATGTTTAGGGTTAGAAGTGAAGTCATAAATAGATGTAGATTTTCTCCCACACACACACAAATGCATGTTTTGCACAGAACTGGGTCATGGTGGCACATATTTGGGAGGAATCTAAATATCAAGTACTTTGTCTAACTACGGGAAATGAACCGCCTGCCCACAGAGACCGCGGCCGTGTTTATTTTGGACTGGGCCGGCCTTCATACTTAGGCACCCTCGATCTCTCTCCAGCTCAGATGCTTTTGAGTCCCCCCTTAACATTCCCTCCATTTTAATCTTATTTTTAACTCTTCCCTCACCATGAAAAGTTAGTTTCACTTTTGGATTTTTCACAGTATGTGAGCAGGCCTCAGACGGTTACAGCACTTTAGTCCCTTTGGGATTCTCCGTACTTTGAGTAAATGATTTGATCTTTCTGTTTCTGAAAATAGTTCCTTTATCTCTTAAATTCTTATTCTTTCATCAGCCTGACACAATGTGGAAAAGGCTCAACCGCTCACGTTAGAGCAATGACAGCATTATGAATAACTGGAACTCTCTAACTGCCATGTTTCTTTCCACAGGACTGTGTACTCGGTGGGGTACCGGCAGGTGAGCCGAATGGAGTCTTCTTCGTATTTCTATGCAGAGTGCTGCCCGGGCTGGCGGAGAGTTCACTCTCACAACTGCAATCAAGGTAACTTGGAGAGACTAATACCACTCTGTCTATGTCTGTGCACTATATATGAAGCTGTAACCATGACACTGTTAACTTGGGTTAGCATTAGTGCATTTCCCAGAATGTCAGACTATTCATTTAAATTTCTCCTACAGCTGTGTGTGGACAAACCTGTTTGAATGGAGGTACGTGCTTAAGACCAAACCAATGTGCTTGTCCGTTAGGCTGGATGGGTCACCAGTGCCAAACAGGTAAACAGATACACACAGAAACACACATTTACTTGCACAACAACCAGTTCTGTGTGCATAATCAATCACACTCAACCAATTTTTGTGTCTTTCTTGTCTGTCAGATGTGGATGAGTGCAGCAAGCGGCGACCATGCGCCCACGAGTGTGTGAACACAGCTGGCAGCTATCGATGTGCATGTAGAGACGGTTTCAAGCTTGCTGGAGACGGCCGTTCCTGTCAAAGCCTTCCTTCTCCTCCTCCTCCTCCTCCTCCTCCTGCCACTCCTCCCTCTCCCACCCAGCCCAGGCAGACAACAGTGGGTGGTCACACTGATGCGGGTAAATGAGCAGCGCAGGAGCATGTGCGTGCGCTCACATAGAGTAATTTTGTGTCTTGCAGCAGAAAAGTGTCTGGAACGCAGAAGAAAGGAACACAGCCAGCCTCGCGGTCCATTATTACTTTTGGTACGCGCTATGCCACTCTCAACTCGTACCGTGAGTAATAATGCACTGCGACTGGTGCCGACTCCAGACGAATGTCTTGTGGTCTGACCTCATGCAGTGAGACTGGGACCAGTTGGACAGTGACTCAGTTAAAGCAAACATCTGACTTTAATAGAGCTCCCGTGATAATACCAACATATTTTTATCCCGTATACTCCATTAGTTCCCTTAAAAATGTTGCAATATTGTCTCTTACCACGGAAAAAGTCCATTTTAGTTGTGCGCTTCCTGTATCTTAGCAACAATACATAACAATAATACAATAATACAGCCCCTCTTCATATGTACAAATGTGGTAGCTGACTCTAGGATATTCCTTTTAATTCCCATTGTGTCAGCATTGTTGCTCTTTTGGAAATTCATGCAATATAAAACTTCTCTTTGCTGATTTCTTTCCACCTTTGGGATTTTGAATAGATGGTATCCTGTGAATCTTAAAGGGGAAGTGTCTTACATACTGAAATATATAAAAAAGAATTATTTCTATGTTAATGTGAGATTGCTTGAATTTCTCTGGCTTTGCTTAAAACTATTTGTCAGTAATTCTAAAATGGGGCTGTTCCCTCCTCCCCCTGTGACTTTGCATGGTATGGATTGATGAGAATCTAGGGACTAATGCTGAGTCATCAGAAAAACACAAAAACACTCATAGAAAGGGGAGATTTATAAAAAACGGGGGGTTTAAAAAATAACTTGACAGATCTTTCTACTTCATCAGAGTGACGGAGGGTTATTTGTGGGAGCGTGTTCAGTTTCACAGCTCAGCTCTCAGATGCAAAAATGCAAAGCCAGCAGACCCGAGGCTGCGTTCCATTATCTCTTCACATGCACATGTCAGAGGGATGTTGATGGAGATCGCAAATATAAACACAGGTTTAAAGAATAGTAGACCTCTTCGGCTGTGCCAAGCTGCTGTGGAGGAGTGTTGGACTTTTTCCCTTTCATCTCCCCCTTTTCACTCTTGGCCAACACTTGTGTTCTCATTCCAGCTCCATCAACCCTGTCTGCTGGGGGTCATCGCCAGACTCCCTCTCCCCCCTGTGTCTCCTCCCACCTCCTCACCCAGTTTCTCAACTCACTCCCGTCTCAGTAATGGACCACATCTGGGAGAGATTGAGCCGTTCTCGGTTTGTCTGCCGAAGCACGGCCAGAGAGCAGATCTGGATTCTGCCTGTTGCAGGAACATTTCTCTCGGGTGGAGGCAGGCAGACACTTCTCCATAACCAATGCATGTTCACAGGAGAAGGGGTGGATGGAGGGGTGGTGGGGGGGTGAGTGATCATCTATGTCTGGTGACCTCTCTTTCAGCTTGTGCATCAGCCTTTTCCCACATCCACGTTTCCCCCCGCGCCCTAAATTCCCCCGACTTCTTTGTGGTTCTCCTTCACATCTGTAATATAGAGATGCTGCAGTGACCATGAATCATTCTGTAAAGAGATTCATGAGGGCAATATGCTTAAATGAGTCTTCTCAAATCCAAACTAAAGCTCTGAAAAAGAGGATTGAACACACATCACTCTCATATGTTGTAAAAGCCATCCTCTGATGTTGTTGTCTGTATTTGTGTGTTTTTTTGTAGCTGGAAGTTTCAGCATGGTGGAGAACGTGACGGAGGAGGTACAGAGCCTGAGGAACAGAGTGGAGCTCCTGGAAAAGGTACACATCAACACATGTTGAATTACACACACACACACATAAAAGCCACCTACTCTGATACCTCCCACCCTCACTCACCAGGAACACCTCTGGTTCTTATATGATGGCATGATATAAAATCCTACTTGCTATTTAATGCCCAAACCGAAAATCTTTTGAAATGCCAGACCTGCTTTTTACAGAGATGATGGCTTTTATTAAATTCCTGCCTGTGTTAGGTGAACCAAGCATAAAAGGTACACGAAGATTTGTTGTTAGGGGGTAGTTATTGTGTTTCTGAGATGAGTAATAGCCTTTTTTCTAAAGCGTTAGTTTTCTTTTACCTCATTTCCTGTTTGCTCTCTTCCTCAATCTGTTCAGAAGTTGCAACTGGTGTTGGCCCCCTTCAACAGCCTCTTCCCCCTGTCTCTGGACGAGGGGATGTCAGAGAAAACCACCTTACTTTCCCACTCATTCCAGCAACTAGACCGCATCGACTCCCTTAGCGAGCAGATTGGCTTTCTGGAGGAGCGCATCGGGACATGTGAGTGACCACAGGCTGACCCTTTATTGTCCATAGCTGAGAACAAAGCACTTAGAGAAGGGATAATCTATAATTAGTCGAACACAACTGGAACTTTGTGTCCCAGGAAAGCAGGATTCAGCGATTTTCTTAAAGACCAGGGACCATGTAAAAACAAAAATGCAACCATTACACATCATTTAATAAGATAAAAGTATTAGAGCCTGTAGTAACAGAACCATGGTGCTGTCTGCATGCTAACAGGTCCAAGTCAAAGGTTCACTGAAGCATTAAAAATCATTTGCATATCAGACATCACTGTGCAGAATCCTGACTCTTAGCTCTTTTATTAAATTATTAGAAATTCTATTACACTAAACGCCTTATTAAATGTGGTTTTGTGGCATAATGGCCAGTTGTTGCATCTTGGGAATTCAAATCATGACCAACAACCTTTAATCTGCAAATAAGTTAAATAGAACCCATTTCCCTCAATCACAGATATGCTGGGGGTTTAAAGCACGTTGACAGTAGGTCATACCTTGTAGTAATGGTTTCCACTCTTCTCCCCTAGGTTCTTGCCAGGAGAACTAACCACAGAACATCAGCCCATGCAAAGACTGGACGTACTGAGGCAGCTCGTGTTTGTGAGAAGGGGATGGCAGAAAAAACAGAAACCGCCTCAGTTCTATTGTGACGCAATCGTGACACAATTCAAGTGCGATTCTCACTACTCCCAACAGGCCTATTTACCCTTCTTGTTGGATCACTGTCAAATTCTTGATTTTGTAAGAGAACCTGCGGCCGGCTCGGTTTCACCATTACATCATCCCTTTAACATCTAAATCAAACCCTTGGGGGTCAAAGGTCAAACTGGCCACTTTGTTTCTGGGCTTGTTTTGCATCAGTGCAGCTGTGTCCTCTGTCTGAGCCTTAAACTGTTTTGGGGCAGACATCTGTATTTATGTTTTTAAGTTATGATTACACTTAGTTGTCAGTGCTCTAATAAACATTTGTACCTAGTTTTGTACGATTTTGTAATAAAAAAGTCTAAATTAAAACGCGCTGTGTGCTCACTAATATCAAACTATTACAGAGGAAAGCTTGCAAATACTAGATCTAGTCCATGCTGCTGGTATAAGGAAACTCCAGAAGCTATAACATTGGGTGTCCCCTGTTGAGCTACACACTCTGTACACACTGTACTGTAATTAATAGTGGGCGAAGTATTCAAAATAAGTGCTGACTGCTTCAGAATGCAGAAAATGCACTTAGTTATAGTACATCACTGATTTGAATATAAATGATAACAAAAGGCAAAGCAGGCTTGTCAGCGAACAATGCTTCAAAACAAGAAAATGACTATTTTGTGCAAGGCATTCACGTTTTACCTCGAATAGGTGAAATCACGAACACTACAGTATCAATATTAACCAAATACTACACCATGTGTGCACATTTATAAACACACTTACCACACACACGCACACAAACAAGGCTCTGTAGGAAGTTTCTGTTTCTCATATCCATCTGAAGCTACCACCAATTATACTTTAATAGCTTTAGTGAAAAGTCTGAGGAAAAACTTAGAAGTCTGTTTTATTTTACACCCAAAACGCAGCATGAAAAGTGCTTTATTAAGGTTCTGAATACTTTGAATCTTTTCCAATATCTTACATATTGGTTCGTAAACAACTGCTTTAAAAAAAAAAAAAGAACAAAGAAATCAAACAGCAGGATTGTTGCAGAGCCTGTTGATGACACAAAGTGTACAAATCACATGTTTGTATTGAAAAATAAGCAAAGAATTTACAAGGAATACATGGAAAACACTCCATTAGCAAAATTTCAATAATTTAGTTTAATTCTTTTGGAAGAAACCAGTACTGGCAAAGTACTTTTTAACATTCAAACCACTTGTAGCAAAGGTAAAATCCTCTCTGACAGAAATAAGTCAATAAATATATTAAACTGGGGGGGAAAACACAACGTAATCTGATGTTATTTGTAGGGGCATATACTCCATACTGGCCTTCAACACAAATAAAACTCTTTCACATGTATTTGAAAGCTGAGAGCCCAGCAGGTCGTCACTAAAACTACTGTTGCACTCAACTATGAACAGCAGTGTACAGGCTTAGTACCGAAGTATTGATACATCCATTCACAGATGATTTCAGAAGGTCTGTGTTCACAAGTCAGTCTAAGTTTTGATTTTAATGCTCAAATAAATACTTTTCCTATATCTGACGGCTGTGTGTAGGTAATATTTCATATATAATGTTAAAAAAAGAAAATATTACAAATATCCTGAATGCTGAAATACATTCTCAGATGGTGTTTGATGGACAAAAGACAACTGAAGAGAAAAAGCAATGTGAAATTTAAAATATGGATTTAAACTAAAACAGTTCAGTCAGTACTATCTGATTAGAAGTCATTGTCAGTACATATTACAAAAAAACAAACAAAAAAACAAAACAAAACATATGCAAACTATTTGAACAAGCGCAACAACCAATTAAATGTAAAGCTAAATTTTCTTTTCAAATAATCTAATACTTTTAATGAGGTTACTCATTATTTAATAAATGAATCAGAACACCACAACTACAATGCTATTCAACTTCATGTCACTTTCTATTAATTAAAAAAAATAAAAAGGGAATAACCATTCACATTATCAATTAATAAAATACATGTTAAGTAAGTACGCTCTTCTGAGATGTAGTCTTGAGAATTTTAGAACTGTTAGTAATTAATAAATGAAAAGAAATAAAATCCTTCCAACGCAATTCCACAAATGTATACAAGTTTAACTCTCTTCCTAACATAAGCAACCACTTTAAATCATTGGTAATTAGATCATTGGTAAAGGGCAATCAGTCAGCAGATGACTGATAAAGGAGGTCAGAGTGAAATCATAATGGACTTAACATTGGAAACATCCAAAAAACATACTTTGTCATGGCACATCAGGTAGCTTGCACTTTGGAACAGTAATTCTAAAAACTGTTGGACATTGCACTTTTTGAGATCCCCCTTTTTGACACATATTAAATAGGTTCACTTGTGGGTTAAGAGGAGCAAAAAACGTCGTTTCTAATCTTTTGAAGAGAAACTGAAGGAAAAAAAAAAAAAAAGCATGATGATGATCATCAACAATGTACAACACTGAAAACTGATCAGTCCACTTAAGTCCATTAATTCAGTACAGATGGGTGCTATTGTTACACACTGTATCTCGTAACCTTGAATTCCTTGCTTTCTGACATCATAAAGTATATCATGTAGCTATTGGTCGCCGAGTTGAAGAGCCAATATGGATACAGAGCTGAATTCATAGTGACAGAACTAAGAAGTCCATAGTCGACCTGTATCGACCTCTTACCTCCACACACTCTATTGCTTGTGGAAACCCCGTTCCGTTTGTCTTTAGGCAAAAGAGTGGAATGCAAAGAGGGGGGAAACACAGTAAAAAAGGATAGGAAGGAAGGTGATCGGGCATTTTGAATATCTGTGCGTCTGTGCGTGATCATCCAAAGATAACTGAAACTAAGGCAAGATGAGAATTACACATAAATATCCACTGACATTTATGAACAGAAAAGTAAAAATGCCAAGGTTAATCTGTGAAATAGAAAGCAGAAGGAAGAAAAAAGGCCAAAAAGAAAGTACAAAAATGCTGAGTAAGACAAAGCCAGGCTTCCATAGCCAGAGAACAAAGCAAGGATGAAGGTGGACAGAGCCATCCAAAAGGCATGCATGAAAAACAACACACATCCGTACTGTTCGGTTTGCTGTCCGTCACTCCACTCACGGCGTGCAGAGCAGCTCTGCTGCTGCAGGCACAGTGAGGGTCAGGACTGACTGTGCTGTATGGTCAGGCCAGAGGTGGACTGGACCAGGTGTCAATTAGACAAGAAGAGACGTCATGACAAGAGACCTGTGTCATGTTGTTTCCTGGCCAGGTAATAGGACAACCTGGGGGCAGCGGGGAGGTCTGGTGGAGGAATGGGTCTCATATGGGTACAAAGGAGAAAGAGAGGTGCGAGTATGGTACATGTTCAGTGCCGCAAGGGCCCATTGCTCTGGGTTACGGAGTCAGACATGCCCAGGAAGACAGAACGCATCAATTCGAAGGATTTCTCAGAGAGAGATGACACGTCATCCGATGTCATCCCCTTTGTCTCGATCTTTGGAAGTATCTTCAATCTGATGGTTCCTGTGGAAACACAAAACTCCACAGTCAGAGGTCTCGCAGCACATTAAGTAGTCGTTTGTGTGAATGTGGATTAGTTACATAAAAACAGAAAAGGGCCAACTGAGATATCTTTGGGACAGTTACCTGATTTGAATTGTTTTTCTTTCCGTAGGTAGAAGTTGCTGTAGGAGGAGAAAACAATGGGTATGATGGGTACCTGGAAAACAGGAGGACAGGGATTTTATTTTTTTGAATTAAAGAGATTTAACACACTCTCAAAGTCAATCTCAAAATATTTTATGTCTTATTTTTCAAGAATATAAACTTCACTTTTTAAACTTCACTTTCTTTTTTGTACATCATGTGAGGCAAAAAACGGCCAACGGACAGAAATGGCTGAGTGAACCAACATCACATTCTCAGTTACACACAAACTGAGCACAACACTGGCAATCCCCATCTCCTCTACTTCTGCTAATAGAGGCAGAGTTGCTCTCTCGAGGCCCCGAGTGGCCCTTCAATAGGACGGACTGAGCCAAACGTGGCTCCCCCTGGGGGCTGTCCTGCTTCCACTCAATCTGCTTGTCTCGGAGAGGCTGCGCTATAACTCAGCAGAAGCAAATACGAAGAGATAGAAATAGTCTATGTTCACACGGAACAATTCTCAAGTGCAAAGCAGAGCCAACAGGGAAAACTAGAACTCAAATGAAGTTATTCAACAATCATGCCAACACACACACACAAAACAAACCCAAATCAGGTACTGCTGTTAACATCCAAACACTAGTTGTACATCATGTGCACACTGAGCTGAAGTTATTAAAATGTTAATGTGTTTTCTAATGAGGAGCAGCAGGGCTTTATTTTTGTAGCCTTTCAGCTCCAGTGGAAATCTGAATCAAACTGATATTAATCTTTAGCAGCAAGTAAAAAATGGCTGCATACAAACACACCACAACATTATTGCCTTGGGTGAACAAAGTTGCGGTTTCTGGCCAGATCTCACTTGACTTTTTTAAAATTAATTCCACCTGTTCGACCCCGAGTGTCTGCTACGAAATCTCGACTCAAGAACCAAGACCTCCCACCTGCATGCATGCAGAGATAAAACTAACACACGGCTGAACTGTCAATTACTCTGGAGTCGTCATGTGTCAGGAGCTGCCTCTGCTCTGGTGAAGTTACATCATATGGAACAGACAACTTCAGAGAACACACTGAAATGTCACAATAAGAGTATAAAATAAATAAATAAAATCCATGTCAACTGACAAAACTATTCTGACCACCTGTCTAACTCAGTACGATCTGTGAATGTCATTTTCTGTGATGTGGTTAAATCATACACACAAGCTGTGCATCTTTTAAGGCTGACAGCTCCCCCATGTGTCTACAAGCAGCACAGTACTGGGATCTTTTTATGAGAGGAAAAAGTACTTACTTGTGCCTGCACTGCCAGGTGGAAAGCGCCTTTTTTGAAGGGCAGCAGGTCACCTTTCTGGTTTCGCGTTCCCTCTGGGAAAACCCACAGACGAATCTGTAAAGGTAAAAACACACATTAAAAGTATTTCTTGCACCAGACCCTCGTAAACAAATACAAATTATTAGTTTAAAGTCCAAAAAGAAACCCACAAAAATTCCTTCACTGCATCCTGGGTTGACATGATGCTAATTACCTGTTCGTCCAACATGGTTTTGGCAGCGTCGGCCATGACGCTCTTAGCATCACTTGTTTTCTTGCGGTTGATGAAGACGATACCACCAAGCCAGCAAATAAGGCCTACGGTGCCAGCATAGATCAGCTCCTTCTTGGCAATCATTGTGCAGCGGTCTGGTAAGATCTCCATCAGGCCTGAGAAACAGGAGATAAGAAGCTCACAATAACTAAATACAGTATTATATTATATTTCATACATTCAAATTAAAATGAAGCCACACATTCTAGATTTAAATACTGCATTTAAAGCAGCGACAAAGATCTGAGGTGCACTCATGAATTAATAGATGATTTACCATGTTCTCAATTACAACACATTTCACGACACACTTTGCTCTAAAGAAACAATGGCAAACATGTCAGGCTTCATCTCTAAGGCTTATTTCCTATCAAGGAAGAGGAGTGTAAAATATCTGCCCATATTAAATTATATTAAATGCTACTTATGAGTTTTGTTATGTTCACATGAGCAGTGTTAATTCTTGATCTCTCTTAACATTTACCACACCTCACTGTGGAAACTGAGCATTATAACCTGGGTCGAGCAAGGATTTTATTCATGGATGTTGCACTTAATTGTTAATTTGATCTCTTCTTACCCAGGTACAATGAAAGGCAGATTACAAAAAAATATGGAATCTCCTAACAGAGTGAAACAAAGGAGATCACGAACAATAACACCACCACTGACGAACACACAAAAATTCAATCTGTGCTGAACTTTGGTCTTTGTGTCACAGTTATATCTATGGCCTTGTCAAACCCCAGATTACATCAAGTATAAAGTCTGCTGTAATATATGTGATGTGGGAAAAGATGACTCGAATGATGTCTGAAATCTCTGTATGACTACAGCTTGCAATATGAAATCAGACATGTACGATTAACCTGTGAGCAAAGGCAGCTGGTGCAGAAGATATAGCAGCATAAGATGTCAAACAATATCAGATAAAGTCTGTGGGAAAGAAGCACTGAAAGCAGCAGAGACAGTAAACAGCATCTATAATCCGAATTACATCATGAGTGCTTCACGTGTGGAGGTGAGGGGGGGATTTTTAGTTTCTAGCGATCTCATCACAACAGCTCCATGAGGAGCAGCTATTAATGGCTGGGTGTAGCAGTTGGTAAGGCAACTTGGACGCAACATCAAACTCACGCAGAGTTTTCTCAGCACTAATTAGATGTCTAGCTCTCTCCCTCCTGTCACTACTCTGGCCTCGAGCCTGCCCTCATCACTCACAGTCACTAAAACACTCTCTCAGAGGCGCTGATGGAGAGAAAACACAGCTCTGTGAAATTAGTGTCCTCAGCAATGAGATTTAGGGTTTGAGAAGAATGGAGTGATATTAAAAGGACACACACACACACACACACACACACACACACACACACACACACACACACACACACACACACGTACAGAACAAACAAAACCAATACCCGTCTACCAATGTGTTCTTGTTCAATCTACACTGATATTAAATGGTATCCAGTGAAATGATGAGCAGCTTTTGTCTCTAGCCTGTGAAGGCAGCAATATATGGATTTTACATTGATGTAAAACCACTATAAAGAGTTTTATGACAGTTAGTGTCAAATCAAAATGACTAAATATGTAAAAATACTAAAACTGGCACTCTATTTCATATTGTTCTCCATTTTGCCATTCACCTTTTGTCAGCATGAGGCTGGTAACAGCTTACATTTGTCCTAGTTCAGCAGAACTATTGCTTAACGTACACTGAAATTGGACCTACAAAACAAAACCAGGAGAAATGGTTCTTGCTAGAATAAGGAGGAGTCTGGATGTGACACACGACAGGCCTTAACCTTTGGTTCAAATAAGTGAGTGAGGTTTCAGTCCTGCTTTCAGAAGTTCTGATGGTCCAGTTTGTTCTTTAGTGGCTGATAGAATTAAACCTACATTAAATTATTTGTTCAGCTCATAAGGACAAAGAATTAGTAATCATCACTTATAATGTAATAATAATTACGTTATAATCCCAACCTCAAATGAAAAAGACATTCTGCTTCTGTAAAGTGGAAATTAAAACTGCGATAGTACATAGAGCACAGTTGGTGCTTTAGCCATATGACGATAATATATGATGATAATGTGCACATAGCTGGTGCAGGAAGTACTTTATTTTGCAGAACCCATTTTGATGATGGACTATGTTGTCAGATTCCAAAAACCTGAGGGTGGTTTGGCAACTCTGGCTAGCTTACTTTGGAGGGTTGTACTCTGAGACACAGCAGGTCACCAGCGTGTGCCTAGGCTCATCAACTCCCCAGTAAAATATATTGAGGTCATCTGCCAGTTCTTTGTTATCCACCAAAGAGGGCACGGATTCCTGCGTCACAGTGTCAGTGAGCTCATCCAGGTCAGCAGAGAATGCAGTCAAAGCAAAACTGTAGTTCCAGCTTAGCCTCATTGGTCACATCTTAGCATTGACACAGTCAGTGGTCCAACATCGGCTGTGTTGACATTACAAACAGTATGTTCCCTCTTCAGTTGTAGCCCTGCATGTGTGATTTACATTTCAGCAGTTCACACCTGAAGCTTTTTGTGTTGATGTCCTCCAGTGTCACTACAAGAAACTGTGGACATGCTCTGCACTGATCACCTGGTCAGTTAGGTGTGTAGCATCTTGAAGCAGCATGTTCAGATTCACAGCGGGAGCTTGACCAGTGCAGCAGTACACATCTTTAACCCTGCATCATCTGCAGAGGACTGCTGCCACCTTAACTAAAGTGTGCAGAAAACTCAGTGTGAACTGCTGAATGTAAAACACTTCTGTGTGGTAAGTTCAAGATGCTGGAGACAAGTTGCTGCTCTAACCATAACCTTTCTATAGTGTTTCTAACTGCAGCTGGACATAAACACTTAAAGTTATTGTTACATTTCATGTTACTATCAGTGTGCTGTCGTACAGAGGCAAGGTGAGCAAGAAAAACAATACAAAACATCCAACTAAAACTAAAATACACACCCAAAACATCCAGGGAGCTCTGGTGGTTGGAGATGATGACATAGGGCCCCTCCGTCTGCAGATGCTCCCATCCACTCACTTCAAATCGAAGACCCAGAAAATACTTCACATGACGAACCATGGAGCGGATAATCCTGAGGGGGAGAAGGTTAACTACTGTTGTGAATAAAAATAGGTTTGCAGTCATGTGAATGCAGCAGGAAACATATTATTAACCAGGAACCCTACATGCAACAGTGGAATGAATTAAGCTTACTAAATACTAGGATATTAGAACAATACTAAATTTCATCATGATCAAACACATTTGTTGTCTTAAAACTGCAACAAAACATGGGATAGGAGCCTCTCTTTTAGCTTTGTTTGTTTCTTGGTAAGTTAAATTATTGCCTGTAGTAAGTATAATGCTCCAGTGAGCTTTAAACAAAAAGAGACCAAACATCTGTCTACCTCTGACACTGAAGAGAAATAATCTGCAGTTATGACTTATATTTCAAAGCACTGGTAAAGTCACACAGATAATTCGAGGCTGTGATTAGTTCAATAAAATCCCTACTGTGATTTATCTGGAATTTTAATCTTAAAGGTGAGATGACATTTGTGGGAAAGTCATCAAATTCATGATCCGTTTCCTACATGAAGATTTAAAAATACAACAGAAATGTGTCTTGTTTATCTTTTGGGACTTGTAATATCCGACCTTTGTAGAGGCAAATAAGAAACCATGTCTGAACACATTTGAGATGACTTCTGCTATGACTTGGAAGAAATTTAATGTGATTCAAAACAAGTAGATGCAATTACCCATGTCACAAACTAATAATGAACGTTTAGATAATTTCTTACCAACCACAGCCACAGTGTAATTTTACAGTTAATCCCTTTCTATATTAAAGTCTGCAGCTGTTCCTCTTGGCCCCTATAACACCCATAAACCTGCCTTCCTCATCCATCTTACTTTCTAACATTAAATACATCAAGTCCAGCTGCTAATTTCAAATGTATACACTCTGGTGTTGGGAAGCCAAGCTGAAAGGACAACCTTGAAAATTAATATCCAGGCCAAGTCCGCACTACATCAAGCTACTTAGCTCTCCTTTTTTAGCCATTATCTAATCATTATTTGAACGTGGCTACACTCTTTTCCCTCTACTACAAGGCCAGTAGTATACCTATTCATTACTTCTACATGGCCATTTGAACTCTAAAAAGAAGAAAGAAACACAAAAATTAGTGCAGTGTAAACTCATGATCATTTATCATTTTCTACTTATTAACAAATCTAGATTTAGTATCTATTAAACACCTATCGTTGAATACGTACTTTCATTCAGTCTGTGTTTTGAACCTGCATTTACAAGATGGATTAAGGAAACAACTGTACTAACAAAGTAGTTGTTTTCAACTCTGGCTTCTGTTAGACCACAAAGTTGACTGACCTTCCCTCACGGGGAAAACAGCAGAGTCACTCCCCATCATCTGTCTCAGCTGGAGAAATCATCACATTAAAAAAAATAAAAATCCAGTCCGTTCCTCATCAGTGATTCATATCCCCCCTCTCAAACTTTGTCCTCCCTTCATTGTCCTGAGTTGCCCTTCATTTAAAATTCTTTCTACCATTCTCTGTTTAGTTTTACATAATAGTCATGTTCCACAGGTGAAAGGGCATAGGTTTACATATTTAAATAAAAGTTAACAGCAGGTGCTAACAGTAAAAAAATACTTTCCCAAATGTACCCCTTTAAATAAGTGGTTTAGAGCACAGTTGAGGCAAAGCTAGAATATCCCTAAAACTGCCACTGGAATTCATTTCACAGCTGAGTTCACTGTGGTCCTAACAATTTCACATCACAGCAATTAAGCTCGAGACGCTGTCATAACTTATAAGAACTGTAACTTTAACAACAAAAACAAGACTTGTCTTGGATAAAAGAACAATTTTGGATTTTTTTTGTCAATCAAACATATCTTAAGTCATCACTTGTGTTCATTATTATTATTATTATTATTATTATTATTATTATTATTATATTATTATGTTACATTATCATTATCTAAAACTTAAATACTTACAAATAGTACAAAAGTATTCATACTCTTTCACACAGCACACCAAATCGTGGTTGCATGCGTCCTTTTTCTTTAAATTTCCTTAAGATGCGTCTACAACTTTACCACAGTCAATAAGTGAAGGAGCTTAGAAAAGCTCAGACCTGAACAATGTCCCAAACTTCACACTGCAGGTCTGGACAAAAACAATCTATGGCATCAATTTTTTAAAGCTCTGAGTGTTTCTCAGTGACCTTAATAAATGTGAAAAGGAAGATGCTCGGAGGCCAGGACTCTTGTAACTGCTGGATGACGAGTCACACACAGCAAACAGGAAGGCAAGAAGGGCTTCGGTCATTGGTGTGACAGCAAACAACATTTAAAGGACTTTAAGCTCTTTGTGAAAATAGATTCTCTCATCAGATAAGAAGGACTGAACCATTTGAGCAGAACTCCAAGCACTATGTCCTGTGAATAGCAGGTACTGCTCACCACCTGCATTGAAGTACAAAGGCAGCAGGTTTCAAGCTAGGACTGTGTTTCTTGGTGGCAAGGACAGACGGTTCAGAACTGAGTGGAGTTTGACTGCAGCGTCCTTGAGGAAAATCTGCTTCAGAGTGCATGAGACCTGAGACTGGAGCGATGGTTCGCCTTTCAGCACAATAATAACACACAGCCAAGACAACACTGGAGTGGCTGTAGGAAAAGTCTAACTGTCAATGTGTGACCCAAACAAAGTGCCGACCTAAACCCGGCTGAATGTCTTTGGTGAAACCCGAGTATGGCAGTTCACAGATATTTCCAGTCCAAACGGAGCGAGGATCTGCCAGGAAGAATGGGATAAACTATCTAAATCCAGGTGTGCCAAGCTTGTAGAGACTTGCCTAAGATAACTTGAAGCTGCAATTGCTGCTTAATGTTTTCTTCCAAGTTCTGAATTAAGGATCTGAACATTTCTGGAAATGAGAGATGAATTTTTAATCATTTGAAGATATAATTTCACTTTGTTATTACTATGTGTGGACTACTGGATAAAGATGAGAATTTAAAAATAAATCTACAACATAAAGTGTGCAGTAAGTGAACAATCTTACTACTTTTTAAATTCGCTTTATACATTTGATTAGTGTGCCATTTTAAAATTACTTTAACCTTTAACCTGGAGAACAGTCTTAGGGTTATCTTTCAACACAGCAGTACACTGATAACACACTCAGTCTAGTGCAAAAGGCATTGGTTATGCAATGACTAAGCCTGGCGTGTAAGATTGTTCAAGGGGAATAAAATGCTCTTGGTTGGATTCTTTTTATGGCCAGTCCACTGACTTTTCCTCTGGCTCGTGTCATTATCAGGATCTAAATGATTTCCTTTTGTACCTACAGATAACAGTTAAGCTAATCTGATATCAGCTGTGATCCCATATAACTTGGCCGGTCACGGATAAAAGGTAAGCCTGACCCGTTATGCTTAAAAACACTGAATCAACAACCTTGTGCCAAAGCTAATTCAGGTGCTAAAGGTCAGATGGTTGTTCAGGACAGGGGCATGGTCACAGATCATAATGACCCAGCAAACAGGGACAAGAAAATTAGTAGTTATAACAGTCAGTCATCCAACAGTGTGAGTGATGTTACTGCTCAACACTGGTGTCCCTCCAGCGATGTTAGAAGCCATTACAGTATGGAACCTGAGCTCCAGCAATTGTAAGTGAGAAAACTAAGCCTCAGCTCTTTTTCTGTTGTCATGAGATCCTGCCAGATAATTAATGCTGGAGCCACGGTCATTCAAAAGTAGACACTCAATTAACTCACAGACAATATGTGTGTATACAATAACTCGAAGTAACCTTTTTTCCAACTTTTGAATGAGCACATGTACACTGTACTGGCACAGTTTACTGCGTAACACTAGAGTACTCAAAGTCAGCTCTGAAGCAAGCGGACAATCCTTGAATTCAGACCTTTGTGCAGCCACTCTGACAGCTAATGTCTGTAACAGACAGCTCTGTCCTTGATGAATCACAGAGTTGGCCAGTTGGCCAGTGTGTAAAATGTGCAACCAAAACTCTATTCATACCCTAGGCACACTCTGACCCCCTATTCAGTCGCTTTGTCCAAGCCAACAGGTCCAGATAACCTTTGAGCCGACAGTATGGCACACTGGTGCAAGATGACACCACCACGGCCAATGTGACTACGAAACAGTTATTCATACAGCAGTGAGGCTGTCGTATCGGACAGGGCTGCTGTCAACAGATCAAGGCTAAATGAGGTTGTACCGAGCAAGAGCCTCATAACTACTCAGTAACCTAACTCTAATCACGTTGAACTTGCCATCTGGCACCTGTCTCTTCAAAGTAATTACTGGAATGCAACCATTGGGGCCAGAAATTCATCCTCACCATTTACATTTAACTACTACACCCTCTTTTATTCCTAGTCATACCATCTATACTAAGTTACTAATCATTAGAGCTCTACATATCTTCCCCCAGGGAACAGAATTTTTTGACGAACGTTTCTACAGGAGTAACAATGAACTAAATTTAGTTCCAGGGCCAAAAGGTCGTAGGCACGGGGGCAATAGTTTCCAAAAGTCCATGAACTAGCAGGATAAGGGCTGAAGTGCTGAACGTCACTGGAAAGTCAAATATCACAAAGTATTTTAATTGAAAATCCACTGCACACATAAAAAAAGCTGTCGCTCTTTAGATGCTTGAGTGGACTGGAAAAAATATCTTCCTGAGGTTTTGGCACCGCTGAGGAAATGAAACAGACAAGTCCCTCATGGGGACTTTTACTCCAGGGGACGTTCCTGGTCATGTTCCTGGGAAGGAAAAGAACCAGGAACCTTTTGAGTGGAAAATGTCCCTTAGGGGGGATGAAGCTGACAAGATTTAATAAACTCTTTTTAATGTAATGTTTAGACACCACAGCTTCCACAAAGTCAGAACATGAATGATTCATTCATTCACTTTCAGCTTAATCTGGTCATTCAAATCTTTAAATCAACGTGGTTTACTGCAGGGATAGTGTGTTGGCACATTGATAACAGTGCATGTGGAGGAATAAACTGACATAGACACTATAATTACTCAGGTTTTACTGATAAAGCAGCTCTTTTAGCGTAACTAGCCAAACAATGACAACCTTGTGCCAGCAAACTTGGGTGCTAGCTGGCGTTAAGCATAAGACTGGAGTGGAAATAGCAACTATTCCTGCAGAAAACATACACAGAAAGACTAGACACTGTTTCCCCCACTTTGGGAATACACATACTCTGATTTGAACACAAAAGTGGATGCATTAATGTTAGTAATGCTTGTTAACACGTCCAGAACACGCTCCTACTGTCAATATGTCAAGAGGCTAATGTTAGCATGTGTGTAATTAAAAATGCATCAAGCATTTCATTAATATCGTTTTGTTATCCGTTGTAAATGACAGACCAGCTGCTCGCTGAGGTTACAGGGATGTTGTGCAACTCGTCGCTGCAACAAGATAGTTAATATTGCAAGCTTTAACGTTATACGACTGTTTATTTAGCTACGGCTGCTAGCATGCTAACCCGCTAGCGTTGGCTAGCTGACAGGCGACATTTATTACGCAAACAAACTCACCTCATGTTCTCCACATCTCTGCCTCCGCTCTTCAGTATGCACAGAGGGATCGCGAACACGGCCAGCGCCATCATCCAGGCGACGTAAAAGCACTTTTTGAAATAGAAAACGAACGTGCTGCTGGTCCACATCAGGAGCGGGACCAGCAGCAGCGGTGCCATCCACAGCGCATCCATACCGACCCCCGGCTGCTGCTCCGGAGCGCCAGCGACGACACACGCGGTCCGGACTTCGTTACGGCGCAAGTGGGAGAGGAAGCACGGAGACCCCGAACCGCATGAGGAGCTTTCCTTCTGGGCAACTCTGGTCTGTGGCTGCTCCGAAGTGAACCTGAAACGCTGCTCATCTGTTGCTAAATGGCATCACGAGGTGGAGTCAAGTCGTCATCGATTGTTTTTTTATTTTTTCCTCATTTCCGGTTGCTTCACCACTATATCTGAGCCGTCACCCACCACTTATTGACATTTCACTTAATTCTGTGTGAGATTCAATTAAGTTTAAATATTCATCAAGGCTCTGCTAGTGGCCAAACATCCAGATTGAACTCTAACAGCCCATGTGGGTTCACACTCTCCTAAAGGTTATCCTTAGAATAAAACCAGTTTGACTGATGATTACAGCTCAACATGTGTAATGGGATTAGCAGTGATAATCCCGTCCTTAGCCATAATCTGACACTGTCCAGTAGCCTTGACTGTGAAGTTTCAGCCATTTTGAAGAGCTCTGCTTGACATGATTTGGAAGATTAGGATCATTCAGTCATTAATCCTGATTTAATAAGTGCAGTGATCCTAATTATTGGCTGATCTTAAACTTGGCATCAGTCTACTCAGGAAGTTGCACACTGCAGAATACAAGGGGATAGTGTTCACTGTGGATTTTGAAGTGTACATGACTTAGACGGAGGCACAAACCCTGTTTTTCAAGTTTGCTTTTGAGTCACACATACAAAAGCATGTTTATGTTGGTGATCATGGACTTCATTTGCAACTAATACTTAATTGACTTAGCTGGTTTCATTTCAGACACGCAATTTCTCCAGGAGTGACCTCTATACAGAATTTCCACAGCTTTGCGTGACTCATACCAATAAAAAAACCTTCTGAATAAATGCTCCTCCTTTAAGCAGGAATGGGTCAACATCAAATAGTGTTTGCCTTTTACCGTATGGCATGACAGTGTTTAAGGTGGAGTTTAAGTTAACAAAGTGGAGTCATGAGTGGTGAAATATTACAACCCATGCATGATGTTTACTACTCCAAAAGAGGAAATCCTGTATCTGCACAAAGCTGCATGAGAATAGCGATTTGCACCCATTTGAATGTGTGATTTATTAACATTAAGAATTATTTTAGACTTATTTAATGTAGTAATTTCTTGTCTTGATTTTGACTTAAATCTTTCTAAATGATTATGTCCTGTTCTGCAGTACACAGAAAGGGTAAAAGTACATCCGCTGTACATTAATGAAGAGTAAATGAGCAGTGTACAGGGTAAATCTGAAGCACCCTTTCATTTAGGATATTTCTTTATAGAACATTCAGTTTCCTAACTAGGAAACTGTGAGGGCAGATCTGCAATGGAAGCACTGCTACAAGGCACTTTTAGGCGGTCGCACTCAGGCGCTCTGTTTGCTCTAGAGTAAAACTCCTCCATATGGACATTTATTGTGATTAGATCTGTGTTATTCATGAATTGTTTAAGCTAAACATCATGTCAAAACACAAGTGTATATAAATCTTAAGCCAATGGTGACGTTGAATTTGGAGCTGTTTTATCAGACCTGTGGCTGTAGAAGAAAGAGAAGAGTCATGATCTCATCTCGTAAACTGCAAGCAGGTGGTAAAAGCTGTTAATTCAGTGCAACGTATTTTATGGGGCTGCTCTCCGTCTGCTTGTAAAGTTGAGCCAGGGAGACTTCAGAATCAAGTCGCAGCTCCTCCTACACCATGACGAGTCACTCATCGTGGCTTTTGATGTCAGAATGACTGGGAAGGTCCTTGTGCATCCCCTGTAGGTGAACCAACATTGTTCTTTGAAGGATGCAATGGGTGTATTGATGCTATCTTTACTTTGCATACAGTGTAATCAAAAAACACAATTGGAAACAGATGTGACCCTTACATTGATTCACAATACTGTTCATACATGGACACATGCTAGAAAATAGCAAATCAAAGTTATAAGCATGTTGAGGAACTTGTTATATATGTATGATGTCCTCGTGCAGCTGTAAAAAGAAACGTGACAGTGAACGTGATCATTTTAAACTAGATATCAAGCAAAGTTAGAGCTGCAAAGCAGTAAAGTTAAAAGCACAGACTGGTTTAAAATGTCTGTTCTGCATCACTGCACGTCAGGAATGCTAAATAAATGCGATTTGTTGTAAATGAGCTATAACAATGTGTTAATCCTTATTTAATGCACGGTAGAGTGCAACAGATCAAGTTAAGTCATTATTACAAAGTTTTAACTTGCTTTTTGCAATTGATAGCTCTGGCTATGAATTGTGCTGGGACAATTAGACATATAGTTCTAGTGAATACTGAAAAATAAACAAGTCACCGACAGATGATTCCCTTTTACAGCAGCATTTAGCATAGTAGGAACAAGACAGGAGTAACGAATAAAGGTAATTAGGCTCTGTTCTATGGCCCCCTGCTTAATTCCTGAACCTTGGATCTGGCTCACATGCAAAGCACAACATTATTAATAGCAATTCATGTTATTTACCACAGTTGTGTTACACAAGCAAACGTATTTGCTGTTATGAAGCAGAGTACATATCTAGTTTGTCAGTTTTTAACCACTAGATGGTAGTGTTGTTGTAGCAATACTGGTCGCAGTGTTGACAACAGAGGACTCCAAGATTTCTGGCACCCTCACCCAAAAAACACATGATTGATCCCAGGAATTGTCATGGCAGACATTTTCCAATGATTGGGTAAGAACAGGTGTCACCAGCAACAAGGTGAAGACAAAATATGTCCTTTGGAGAGACCCAAGACATCCTAAGAATATGGCAGAGGTGAAGCAGTACAGGTTTGGGATTAATTATACTTGTACTTTTATAAATCATATTGAGAGTTACAGCGTGTGAGACCGCAGCTTACATGTGGTTCATAATGATCTGGTCATAATTATTAGAACAGCTACAGGCTGTGTGTGTAATCAAAAGTCACCAGCTGCGGCTCTAAGTTCATTGTCTGCATGAGTGCCATGATGCCCTCAACTAGTATCTCAGCTCAACTCTGATTCTTGATGCGTCGGATTATCTTAACTGTGCACCTTCTGCAACATCCTGTGTGCAAAGTGGAAGTTTGAGGCAGCTGTGGGGTAAGTGTGAAATCTAAGGTGCTGTCAGAGCCATGCATGGTTGTCTTAGATTTAATCTGAGAAAGAGACTGAAAGAGAAAGTAGAGCTGGTTGCCCTGAAGTTAGTATAAAAATCTTTGTGGGTGCTCAATGAAACATCTGCCATGGGTGGTGACCCTTGTGAACCTCCCACCACCGCCCTGTGTTCCTCCCGCATTCAAACCACATTTCAAAGCGGAGTGAATGAGTAGAGAGATATTGGTGGAGGCTTTATTGGCCTGCAGTGACACCCCCCCACCAGCCTCCTCTCTGTCTCTCTCTGCCTCCCTCTCTCTCTCTCTCTCGTCCGTGGGCGCGCAGGAGCAGCTGTCAGTGAGTGGAAGCGGGTGCCCGAGCTGTGCACACAGCGAGTCTATCCTGTTTGAAGATTATGCTGCAGCTTCAGGCCATCTTGTATCACACAGGATGAGACTCTGAAAGAAAAACATAACTACGAGAACGGGAGCGTGGTTTTTTTTTTCCAACATACGTCCGCTGACAGTCGATTACCACAAAGGCACAAATCACGTCTGCCGCGGTGCGAAGTGAAAACACCTCAAACGAGCTGTGGATTATTCCGAGGACATCGTACTGGAACCATGAGCTGGGGGACGGAGCTATGGGTGAGTCTCGGTGCGCTTGTGCCGTTTGGGAACGGGCTTGTTTTGATTGAGCCCGTGTTGACCTAACGGTTCTCGGGTAAAACCGACAGCGATAAGGCGCAGTGACTCCATCTTTGCCTCCGAAACGACGGCTAGTGTGCGCAACTCTGTGGATGGGGTCAGCCCCAGTGATGTTAGCCGACAGGGGGCTAATTTGTAGCGTTAATCGCCGAAGCCTGTGCGCCTTTGCGCTAATTTCTGCAACAGTGTCTCCAGTTGTAGTTTCTGTCGCAATCAGCGTTTGCGGTGTGGTGTTACAAGCAAGGAGCACATCACTGGAAAAATCCGCAGACAGCTCAACATCCATTTTAGTTTGAGCATTTCAAACCACGCTTTGCACACACCCCCTCAACACGGTCAAAACGCAGACGGTCCTGCAGAGTCCACTTACTGAGGCTGTGCGTTCATGTTGTGGTAGCACTTGTCTAGCATCTGATAAATGTGCGACAACATGGTGAATGCATGTGTGCACACTGTAACTGATCATATCACTGTCAGAAGAGGAAGTAGATGAGGTTAAGTTGTCTTCTGCACAAAAAGGCCACTGAAGCACGGCTGTTTAAATATAAACTGTGAAAAGTAGCTCGGACTATTCATCTGCAGAAATACTTAAATATTAATATAAATAGCCTGCTAATGTGAGGGCAAAGGTCAACTTCAGAGATCACATAGTTCTAATTTGGGGAGTACATGTACTTCCCTGTATTAAAATGTGTCTCTTTACCAAAGAACTCCTCACAATGACATCATCAGTGAGGTGTTTTCGGTGCAGATGATGTCATCTGGAGGAGTTCAGGAGCAGCAGCTTGACCGAGGCTACCGTGTCCATGGTATGATCAGCTAAATCACATCAACTCCACATGATGTAGTCTCAACACATGCCTTTATTGCTCTTCCGATTAAGTGTTGCATCATTTTTCCTTTATTGACATCCATGGAGTTTATATGAAAGGTTAGTGTTATATTTGACCACAAATACCAAAGTCTTTATTTGTGAGCAACATAAAACAGTGAAGAGGCCCAGTGACCTTACTACAGTAGATTCCTGTGTCATGATGTCACTTTTTATCCCTCATAGATTCACTTTTAAGGAGTGCTGAACTTATCACAACTAGCCAGCCACCCTGTCAGTGGTATTTCCCCCAAAATTCACATGCATGCTCACACATTCAGGGGAGTGTGTTGCACACTACATTATGGTAACGGCAGAGATTACAGGACTGTGTCAGACTGTTATTACGGCTTGATAATAAGCAGTTGTGCTGAGTGGAATTCCTGCTGTTAGGGTTTTGTGTCAGTGGCTCATGTTGTTGTTTTGTTGTGGAAATGATCCACTGGAACAGCAGTGATTCTGCTGTCTGTGCGCTGACAAACTGCCTGGAGGAAGTGCTAGCTTGTTATTGCAGGATTCAATGCACATTTCAAATAGATGTTGCTGTTTTGTCAGTATATGTGTGTTTGTGTGTCAGTGCAAACATGCACGAGTGTATGCTTGCAAGCTACTACATGGAGCTGGCTTTTGAACCCGCTGAAAGGTCATACTTTATTGACTTTAACTTATGTTGCACCCCTTTTCTTGCAACCAGAAAGCAACCACAGCTGTTTTACATGGATTGTTCAGTGTAGTGAACTCGGTTTTGATCTGTTAACCACTGATTCTGCACACTGCCTCGACCTACAGGAACTTTTTTGCTGATAAATCTGCAGTCCAAGGTTAATATATATGAGCTGTAGTTTTTCTTCTCAACCAGGCAGCAAAGGGTCTGGGGATACTTACATTAGTCATGTGATTTCCTTTCTAAGAAATAAGGGAAGGGGAGGCACTCCCCTACATTCTCCAGTAATTTACCTGGTCCAAAGTTCACAGAAAACCACCAGCACTCCACATTCTTTGCGTTTCCCCAGTGTTGTTGGTGTATTTCTACTTTACTTACGGCATTGCTTGACTGGTAAGCATTGGTGCAGTCAAGTGAAGGAGCCTGAAGGTACTTTACAGGCTTTCATGTGTACGTTAAATCTGGAAAAAGTTTGCAGCCTTTTTAAACTGAGACTGAGCTTATGCAGAGCATAATGTATTACAACCAGATGCCCATTTATTCACTGGTGAGTTGAATGGAGTCCAGACACTTGTTTCTTTAATCCTATTCCCCGAAATAGGGTAGCAGACAGAGTTCAGCAATACTCTGCAGGTGGCTGTTGCCCCTTCAGAGCTTATTCGCTTGTTGTCCCAAAACAGTTCAAACAGGAAGACAGCGAGACCAGTACTTTGACAGCAGCCACACTGTCATGTAGAGCAACAGCAGGATGTTGTGGGTTAGTACCTTTAGTGGTACTAAGTAGGCTTAAAGCTAATCATTATTTTTAGTATCAATTAATCTATCTCAATAAATAGATTCAATCTAGGAAATTGTTATGTGATGTGTTAAGGTGATGTCTTCAAATGTGTGACATGTCCAGTTAACAGTCCAAGTTCTACTTCAAACTGCTCTAAAATACACTTTACAAAAGCAAGAAAATCCACTTCAACACTGTATTTTGGAAATCAAACTCATATTAGTGATACCTGCCTTTGCGTGGAGATGCTGCAGTGTGACAGGTGAAGGATGCACATTTTATCAATCTCATCCTGTCCTTCCTGCAAACAGGAAAGCAAATGATATCTCAGGAAGTTAAGTCACAGTTGTGAAGAGTTTCTCAACCGCTGAAAAACACGACTGCTGCCATGAGGTAGTGCAACCAGGCCTTGCTGTAATATTCTTCCCCATTATTGTTTCATAAACACCATGGATTTGACACTATTACAATGGAACAAGGGAGTTTCTCAACTGAGCCATTCTGAGTACAGTTACATATATTAATCAAGTCCAAGAATGGATGTTTTTGTGAATTTGAAGCCATTTAAGGCTAGAAAAGAGCATTAGTGCTCAGACAAGCTAACACGATAAATAAATAAACAGAAATGAATGTGGTGGACCTCTTCTGTTTGAGCTTTGTGAGTCACCAGAAGCAAAGTACCCAGTATGTTGATGGACTCCAACATATTGAATGCCTTCAGTGCTGCATCACAGCCTTGATTATAGTCTTCATTGTGTTCTAAAAGACAGACTCTGGGAATGTGCGTTACAATGACAATTATGACCATCACTGCCCTTGTCCTTGTAACATTACCAACAATGTACCAGCATAACTGCTACAAAAACAATGCTTGAGACAGCTGTATCTTATTCAATCCAGACAGGGTCCATGTCCATTGACTGGCTAATACCGAGACAGCTGTGTCTGCAAAGTTTTGATCATATTCTTAACATGAAATGCCAGTTGTTTTTCTTGTACTAGCTAGTAAATGTGAATGTATCAGCATGACATGCATGCAAAGTAAAGACCCTAAACCACTTTCAAAAGAGGCATAATGTATAAATATGCACAAGGAAGTAGGAAGTCAAATGTGGCAAATGTGGCATGACACATTTATATTGTAATTTTCAGAAAATGACTAATTCACAGCCCTATATAGAGGTGTTAAACTCTTAATAAACTCTTAATAAACAGTCTAAATCAAACTACACATGCTTGAAATGTTGAAAAAGAAAGAAAGTGACAAGGCGATGTTTCTTTTTGGAGCTTTAAAACTAGCACCCTGGCCCTCAGAGGTGCGACTAACCAAGACAATCCTTCACACAACCTGACAGTCAAATAAAATAAAGTAAGAATTTTTCCATTACATACAGTAACTACTATACCTTTGCACTATGACACACCTTCGGTTTTTCACTTCTGCCATGTGGTAAATTTGGGAACTGGATGTTAGCTGCTTTTCTCACAGTTGCACACAGGAGTCCATCATTCAAAGTTTGTGGGAAATAAAGTAAGGGTGTCTTTTCTTTTTGCACAACTTTATGGTGAGGCAACATGAACAAGGCTGAAACTCTTTTCAAAGAGCAACAGTTAAAGGTGAGTTGAACTGCACATGATTCATCAGCACTGGGTTTATAATAGCAGGCAGTGGTCCATGGGTGGTCTCTGACTGAGCCGTACTTTGCCAGTTTTGTTCAAATGGTGCGCTTCTTCGTTTATATATTCAGGGTTTGAACATCCATAGTTATCTTGCCATTAGGCCCAACTTTAGAGACAAAATCTCTTTTTAATTGCAGGCACATACCTATCTGTTTGCAATCAGCCCAAATTTAATTGAGAAGGGAAAGTCGTGTTGTCTGAAGAGGCCTTTGAAATGTCGACTTGTTTTCTCTTGCTGTTAAATGGTGCTTAATTTTGCCAGAAGGGCACAGACAGAAAAGTTCATAGTCTCATGGTCTTGTTAGTATGGATTTCAGTAATGCAGTCACAGCAGTGCAATATCAAGTTTGATCTTCTGTTCATGTTATTTAGAGCTTGAAACAACTCGGTGTTAGACTGAGATTTCCTGTGTTTTCTGCTGTTGCGTCTCATCTTGACTCAGTCTCCCCCAGGGTCCAGCCTCGTCCCCTGCTGCTCACTTGACATTCAGGGAACTTCCAGGGCTAGTTTGTTTCTGTGGGTTGGAGTCAATGGGGGTCAGAGGCTGAAACCCTTTGGAAGACAAGAGAAAGATCCCTGCACCCCCGCACATTTAATCCTAAATTCGTCAGCACCCACCTTTTCTCTTCACCACTTTCTTTGAACCCCTGTGAGGGTAAAGTACTGATGAATAGATCCACATCTGAATTGAGGGCCCCAGACTGCACTCCAGGGGGCCAGAACAAAAAAAGAAAGGAGATGAGTAGATGAGGAGATACTCTGATGGAGTAGTAGTAGCTGTTTCTGTTTCGTATTATTGACTATTTGTCGATTGACTACAACTTTGATTGATCATTGAACAGTTTTAAAGTAGCTCCTTTAAGTATGAGAGTGTGCTTATTTTTATTGTCTAGGCATTGTATCTTTGAGCATTGGGCTGTTGATGGAGAAATCTGAGAATCTGGATCAGATATTCTTTAAAGGTTTATGCACCAAACTTTTATATGTTCCGTCCTGGGCGTTCTCTGACCACCAAGTATAGTCCTTCCTCTTCCTTGCAACAGAAATGCTATTTTGTCATCTTGTCACCAAGAAAAGGTGACTCAGTCCTTCCTATCACAGACTGTTGGAGCCTTTAATCTTTAGTCATTGGCTCTTCTCTTGTGTGTAACATTGGCCTCTAATCACTGCTGCAACAGCGGAATTTGTAGTGTTGCTGGGCCTCACTCACATGCACTCTGACATATTGTCACCTAAGCCTTAACAGCCTTCCATGTTCTCCTACTATCTGCTGTATTGTCCTACATGTAGTGTCATTTGTTCTTCAGGCTGTGACAGCATTGAGTTTCCTTTAACAGAGCAATCGGGTAACACTAGCACAGATTGCCAACTGCACTGTTTGCTGTGTTACTATTCAAGGTGGAGAAAAATGGTTACGTGGTTATGGTTAGAGAAAGCTAATATTCGGGGCAGTAAGCCCCCAGAAACACTCTAAAAAGACTAACTTTTGCAAAGGACTTATAACTTCTAGCTGAGGTTCAAAGATGACCATCAGGCAGGTGCCTCTCAACAAAACTTGTGGTGATAGTATATTCATAAGATGGTGGAAGTACCTGAAATAGCTAATGAGCAAGAAACATCCCAGTGTGCTTAAGGAAGTGATAAAACGTATGTGTTGTGGCTGAATGCAAATTCAGCTGAATTTTCTTTTTTCGTGTAGGTTCTCCTCTGGAGCGTCTCTGTAGTCTGTATTTATTATCCCAAAGGAGCAATTGGAGGTGGCAGCACGGATCCTGGCTGCTTTTAGCACTGCAAGTGTTAAAGATGAACATTTTGATTGTACATTTTTATAAGCCCTGTTTTAGCGCTGAGCTGAAGCTCAGTTCTCCATCTGTCTTCTTTTGTCATGAAGCCTGGATCTTACTGAGGCCAAGAAACAGTGAGGTTGCTTCTTGTGTGACAGTAGGGGTCTATTATTTAGCTTTTTGAAAAGGAGAGCAGATGTGGTTAATAGATGTGGTCTTACTATGTGAACCTTTTTAAGCAGTTACATTATAGCAGCTTCATTTAAAACGATTCAAAGCCCTAAATGAAAACTAGCTCATGCAGTCGTGCAGTTATCACACATTTTATCTCCCTGCTTGAAATATTTTAGCTGCCAAAAATAGGTTCAGCATTTACTCTAGCCCACATATGCATTTCTTTACATTTCTCATTTGTCCTACTTTTCTTTCCTTCTCCCTGTTTTCATCATTTTGACTCATCTAGCTTTCCCCCTCTCCTCTGGCTCTCAGACTGATGTTAATAGATGAAGGGTGGTGTAATCATATGTGTGGGTGTTTGCAATGAATACATTTGTTAAATGTTCAAGATTTTTGTAATTATAGAGAGGGGGTGTGAACTTGAGGATGCCCCCTTGGAAAAACAGTACATTATTGTGTTACTGTTTGTGGGTGTATGGAAATGTATTAATGTTCATGGTGCCAGACAGAGAAGGTGGAGTTCTTTTGATTGTATTATGAAATAATTATGAATATAAGTGGCACTGAAATTACATGTGTGACTCCTTTCACCAAAGTCTGACTTCATTCAATAACAGAGTCAGCCTCGCATGTCTCTCCTGAGTTGGTTCTACCCCTCAATAAAGTATAAATTAGCACAGAAAAGACTTGTCACAATGTGTATTTGGTAGAAGTAAGATCTGAATCTCCAAGATGAGTAACTTGCCGTGCCAGGCTGCCTCTTAAGGAGTGCCAACTTGACTCAAATCTTGAGCTGAGACATGTCAGGGTGGAGTGAAAGTGCTGCCACACAGTTCTGAGACTGAAAAACTGTTGGTGCTGCCAGCACAAAGTGGTCCACCCTTAGATTTGAGTTTACTCTGATGATACAGTACAAGTTTGTTAAAAAAAATTAATATAAATATTCCAGGATCAGCATAGCAAATGTTGAGGTTTCATCCATTTAAATACAAATATGTGGTGACGAGGAGTCAAATAAGAGTAGAAGAGTACCATATAAATAACTCCTTGAAAAAGGTTTAACGTTTCTGAAAGATGACGCCTTAACGCTAACAAAAATATAAGGGACAGTCAAAATAGTTTCAGCTAATTTTTATTTGGGGTTTGTCTGTTTAGGTGAACCACACCTCTCTCCCAGCACCCTGGCACATAGGAAACTAAGTTATGTATTAACATGTAACTGTAGTGAGTGACGAGCCATTGCAAGATGAGAAGGCCTTACACGCCACGGGACAGGAAAAGGGTCAGACAGGTCTATTTATGAACAGCAGCTATAAGCTGGAAACACAGCTTTGTGCAAGAGTAAAGCACATGAGAATATAGTTTCTTATTCACTATCATCATGCATAAATCTGAAATAGATAAAATACAAATCTGTTTAATCTAGTCTCTCATTTACTACCATCATGTGTTAGTGTAAAACATATAAAATACAAATGTCTTTAATCTAGTCTCTCATTTTCTGGCATCATGTTTGCCAGCAGACTTAATTATAAGCTAGTGCTGTTTGTTTGTGTGTTAGTTTTTCACATTCCACAAGATTCATGGCAGCTATCATTAAATTTAAAGACTGACACCTTTTGGAAAGGGAGTATAGTAATCATAAAGGTACTATTTTGAGCAACTGCAAAAGAACGTGTATAGTTACTCTGTTCCTCAGTGGAAAATGTGTACATGAGACATGTTATGGCAGCACATAGCAATAGATTCACCTGACCCATGTAAGGCATCTACACGATTAGTGGACAGCTGAGCAGAGGTGTCATTTACACTAACACAGAAGTTGGTGTAGCCCCATAATACATATCATGCCCCGTCTTACAACGTTGTACAGTCCAACCAGTTCTTGAGTTTTAACATATATATATATATATATATATATATAAACATAAACACGTCACAAACATGTCTTGTAACGTGTGCAGTTCTCATATTTACCCTATAATTAAACTTTTTCTTAATTCCAGAGAATGTGTTATATAAGAATTAAAGAGCATTATCCTCCAAGAAGAACAAAAACAGCTCAACAGGAACAATGGCTGATGTGTGTCTGCCGGCCTAGCAGGATTAATCCACAGGGCAGCCTATCGGGTGGTAAAGCTAGTCGGAGGGGAGGTGTAGTAATCAGATTATTAACAAGCGTCTTTTAATCAAGTTCTGTACTGATTGCAACATTTCTGTTGCCTTTCATTATATGTTATGCTCTGTCTGGATTCAGTATGCTTCGAATGGTGAATACGGTCTTGGATTAGGCATTGCAACGATATAGGATTTGCTTGGATCCAAACTTTGCATTACCACACAGGAACCTGTAGCACAACTGAGTCGCTCATCATATTTTAACCATCTAAAAAATGGATTAACAGCATTCGCTTTCTACTTCGTTGTTGCATGGAAACGATGACCATGTTGCGCAGAAAAAGCCAGTTTTTTGTTTTCTTGGACAGTGTGAAATCTGAAAAGGAAGAACAAAAGGATGAGCACAAGCTGAGTCCCTGCGAAGAGTATCTGCAGGTGTTACTGCAGATGAAGATGACGAGCGCTGTAAGTGAGCAGAGAAGCAGAATAATACATCAGTCATAGACTACAGTCTCCTGCAATATGTAGTTTCCCCTTTGTAAAATGAAGAACTTGCTAAACAGTAACTTATTTATCTTACAATAGCGGAGTTATTGTAGTAGATAGTTAGAGTTTAAAATGGCAGCAGTTAGATTTTTTTGATGTCCATGAATAAGTTGACCATCCTTCCAGTTTCTATGACTCACAGCTGAGAGGCAGCAATTTCCTGTTGCTTAACAGCTGCGAAAAGCATGAGTAGGCTTTGTCTTAGTGGATGCACTCATACATGCTAATGATACAGACAGAGGCAGAGCGATTTAAAAGCAACTGGGAGCCATGCACAGGCCAACACAGAGAGGAAACCTTTTCTGAGCGCAGAGGCATGACACACACGTGCATACAGCAACACATATTCTTAAATTTCAGACAGACCAAAGTGTTGTTTCTATAAATATCTACATGGCATGCAAACAAGAGCTCTTACACATAAGGTCACCCTCTTCCCCAAACAGCTGGTCATATTTAGGAGAAAGTTTGTCTGTTTGATGTTTTTTTAGAGGAATATATTGCATACCACTAAAGCATGACTGACAGTAATAGTGGCAATTTGTTAATAATCCAAAGTGAAATAGCTGAGAGCAGCTATTCAGTGGTGCAGCACATGATCATCAGCGTCCGCTGATGTGTGTTCACGTGCTGTTTTGTGCGTAGGAGGCTACTGTCCCTTTTTTCTGCAGCTACTCGCTGACACACGGGTTACACTCTGCTATGGCAGCATTGTTCCGCCTCGCTTTCTTAGACAAAGCCTGGTGTGTGTTGGAGAGAGGGTTTGGCATCTCCACCAAATATTTGTTCTTGCTTCTGGACGCCCACTGTCGTCAGACACATTGAACAACTCATGGAAGACTGTAGATTTCTGCGGTTCTGCTTTGCTTTGAGTCATGTGTCTCATCAGCATAAAGCTGAATGTTAATCACCTACTGAACAACTTTTGATGTTCCCCCCTTTTATTGAATGAGGCATGGCTTTGGTTGGGTTTGAACAATTTGGGTGTCTGTTTAGTATCTGAATTGGCAGGACCCTCACAGCCTAATGAACAGTTCTGGATGAATGCAGTGTCTTCCTCATCCTACCCATTCTCTCTGCTAGTTAGTTAGCTAACAAGATGCCTAAAATAACTCATTCATATTTACTGGAAAGATTATAATAGACTTGTATGAAAACCACATTGAAACCACCTTCTCTCAGATGAAAGAGAATAAACTAGGCGTAGGCCTGCGTTACATGCACTCAGTACTTTCCTCAGAGTTTATGACACACCACTTCTTCATTCTCAAACTGTTAATGAAATGTGGTCATCACATGGGATTTTACTCCACTATAACCAGCGTGTAAAGAAAGCAGAAGACCAGGGGCTTTCAGCACGAGCCCATACCTCCATCCTCACCCGCTGTCTTTGCTCCTTGTGTCAACACCCTGAAGAATTAAAAACAGACAAAAGCATCTATAGACCTCTTGTCCCATTGTCCTTCCTCTAGCAGAACATCTGTCTCTTAGGCCTCTGTGGATAATCACCTGCACCGGTGTTTTCCCCCTTGTGGATCAAAAAAGAATTAAAAAATACATTTCAAACTGTTGTAACTGTGCAATCACTCATGTACAGTAGGCGTAAACGGTGGCTCACATCTGCATTTACATCTTTTTAACATATTAGTCAGCGATTACTTTCCTGGTGTCTGTTCATTTCCCTCAGTCGACCAATGACACTGCTCAGTGTTTCTCTTGCGTCTTTAATGACGTGTTGACTTTTTGCTGTGATCATCAGAGCGGCAAACCAACCTCTGCAGAGGTGTTAAGGCTGTAATAAAACTAGAAGTGTCCCTAAGAGCGTGTGTTCACAGGTTTTAAAAAAAGCATCAGCAAACCATTTTAAACGTTGCTCTGCTCACTGTGCTGAATCTTTGTGTCAGCAAACGTAAAGCAGAATCTGTTATCGTGAATTTCAAACTGTCATAGCTCTACACTGCCACATGTGATACAAAGAAGAAGAGCAGGTAACCAGATGAGAAACTCAGGGATAAATTTGATTACATTTTTCTGACAATAATACATTTAGTGCCTGTTAGATGTACTAACCGCTTAAAGCTGATAACCTGTATTTTCTACCAGATAACCTATGACTAGAAATGACGTTTGATCGTATTCATCTATTGATACAAATAACCTGATTTTAGCATGAAGACATAAAGCCCTCGAGATTTCAGTTGTGGATGACCAGCCTGCAGCAGCCGATCTATGATTATACACCTTTGCAAAAATAAAAAATGCCCTGTTCAAGAGAAAAAAAAGTCACTGTTGTCTTGTTTTACAATCACAAACAGCACTAAGCCTGTGCAGCCAATTGCAGCAGCAGCTCTGCTGGGTATTTAGATCAGAACCATCAGCCATTTACTCTAATTGATGCAGGAAAGAGATGACCACGACACTGAATTCACATGAGGCAACGTCTGCCTGCACCAGGTCTGCCTCCGCCTTACTTGCTTGTGTGTCTCCTTCAACAATGTTAAACAGAGAGGACAGCGAAAACCGCTGTGTTGCGGGAATGCAGCAAAGAGGACACAGGACTGTTGACATCAAGAGCTCTGATCTGGAATGGTAGCTAAATAATGTGCATTAGCTCAGATTAACTGGCAGTCCAATACATTAAACGGCACCATAATCCCTAACCAGTTGGGAAGGGCTGGAGGTCAGGAGGCTGATCCTGAACTCTGCATGTTGCTTTTGTACAGCACATTGGCGACCTCCACATATTTAGTAGCCTTTGTTCTCTCTTTGAACCTGTTTCCCATTTCCTAGAAATAAAAAAAATATTTAGCTACACAGTTCTATTTATTTTCTCTCATGTACTCAACCACAATGGTACGTGCATCACAGTGAGTTGGACTGTGTCCTGAAATAACAAGCAGAGTAGGGCTGGTTAGTCTCCTGAAGGGATCCACCTCTTATTCCATCCTGCAGGAACATGGTGTTAGAGACTGCAGATAAGAGAATAGAAGTGTAGAGCAGGAGCTGGAGTTAAAACAGAGTCTGGGAACTCTTGAGCCAACTGTGACAAAATACCTGACACTGAATAATTTGCATGCATCACACATGCACACACTTGGCTTAATGATTTAGTCTTGTTTGCATCCTGCTACTATATTTTCCACTACACAATAAAAAGGTAGGGAAATAGAATAGATGGAAAACTCTTTGGTTTGCAAATTCCTGTGTCTGTAATCAAAAGCATAACAAGAAGTGAAGCTAAAGGTGTTGTTGAAGACTAACAAAGTAAATCCCAGTGTCTGACACCGTTTCCCATGATGTGTTGTTTTGGTTCATATTTTTCTCACTCTGCGTCGTGATTTATTAATCTGCTTTTTCGCTTTGTTGCTGGGGTAGTTATAGTTGTGTCGATGAATTTTCCATTTTCCTCCAGCAGCTGCTTCTTCTATCCTGTGTGGCATTACTGGATATCCATGAGCTCACAGTGACTCATCACGCTGTCTATCACAGCCTTTATGCTACTGTTTTATGAGGTTTTAAAATAAGTGAAGTGGGGTGACAGAGAGGCCCAGCAGCCTGAGATAGTCCCCCCCCCCCAAATTTAATCCCCGCCCATGTAATCCTGCCTCTTCTGTCATTTCTACTGCTTTCAAGCCCCCTCCCTCTGGTTTTCCTCTCTCTCTCTCTCTCTCCCACTGTCCTCCTCTCCCATCCCACTTATTCCACCTTACGCCTGATGGAGCATTAAGCCTGAATGCTCTGGGCGGCCGTGGCCCCAGATTCACATTGTGTGTTTGACTGAGCAAGTGCTGCATCGGTTTCTCCTCTGCTTCCTGGACTCTTGCTCGATCCAGACAATCGGGAATTACTTCCTCCAACTGGGCAGTTTCTTTGTTACTCTTTGGGGCCGGGGTCAGCAGACTTTGTTCCCAGCCCAGGCACACTCCTACTTGCTTTGGATACCTGGGACATGGTGTTGTGGATGCCTTCTCTAACCTAATCTCAGCCTTTTGTTGTGCTGCTTTCGAGACAAGGCCAGTTGGATGGACATTTTCTGGATTCGGATTCACATTCCACATTGATACACACTGGATAAGATGGTGCCCCTGCAAAAAAGGGTAATCTTTAGTTATGTGTGTCGGAGAGAGGAGGGTTTAATGTGCGTGATGTGGCTGCAGTGACGTGTGCAGATAGTTGTTTTGTTTTTGTGCCCTGAACAGTTGCTGTCAAGTCAGAATGAAATAGAAGCAGTTTGATTACTTTAATTGGCACTTGGGTCTGAGCGTGGACTTGCTTTTGAGCGTTACAGAGGAAGGGAAGTGTGCTGTTGAAATAAGAAAAAAAACAACAGAGGTGTCAAAGACAGAGAAACTGTGAGCAATAAACAAGGATGTGAAGTGATGAGGCTGAGGAGTTTCTTCATTGTGTCAGTAAAACCTCTAATTGTTGTTTTTATCTTGTCATTCATATGTTTAGTGGCTTGTTGGTGAGTGATTGCTTGTTGAAACTCAGTGAAACAATGCAGACTGGAACCCTCCACCCCACCCCCAACCCCTCACTCTAAAGACTCTATTGTTTTTTTTTACAATACTTCAGAGCTATTTAATTTACAAATGCTGTTTGCAGAGATTTAGGATATAACATTGTGTGGCTTCATTAAAGCTGCAGTATTACCTTGCATTGAGTGTTTAGCACAGTCCTCCACAATGAAGCGCTGCAGGACTGTGTGGGCTTTATGATGCTCGAACTCTTCATCACCACAACCGCTTCCTGTGTGTTTGATAGGAAAATGCTTTTAGTGCAGAGATGCTAAAACAGTTATAGAGCACGCTGCATAGTTTGCTGTGAGAATCAGATGTACTTGTCATGCTGGCACCTTAAATGCTTAGTGCTTCATACCAGAGGAACTAATAGCTGGATTCAGAGACACTCAAGACATGGTTGAGGAGAGAATGGGGGACTGTTGGAGCCACACCAAGGTTGTTTTTGTTTCGGTTCATCTTAAAGATTAGACACTCTTTTAGTGAGTGATCATTCAGATCATAGTCGCTGCTGTATGGCATGGCTCTGTGTTAACTGATATCCCAGATGAAATACTCTTTTTGTCAGCTGATGAATTTCAAGATGTGACCTCAGCCAACTAGAGGCTCAATTTTTCCTCACAAGTCATGAACATATAATAAATAATGAGTTCAGCCTGAGCAGCTGTATTTGGTTATCAGTAGCGTAGGCTGTTAGCATCTGTTTTTTTAAGTTGAAAAATCCTCTGTATCCTCTGTAATAGACCTCATTTTAAGATGATACCAAATATATCAAAGTAAAGTAACTTTGGTCACAGCTCCCAGGTCCCAGCTTGTGGTGATCACATCCCAGATGGACAGTAATGCTTAGTAGGCGAGGTGTGCCACCTGTGAAGGTGGTTAGTGTTTAAATTTCAGCCACGAAAGTGGATCAGAGCAGACACACATATATCTCTTAGGGGAGTTGAGATAAACAGTATTCCCACAGAGAGGCTGTGAAACAGCCTGTATCAGCTAAACTCATATCAAGATGAGCACTTGGTGATATTTTATGTAAATTCAATCAAGCCTGATTTGTGTTGAAGTGTATTTGAATTCATAAAGTGGCTTTAATCTCTCGTTATTGTTTTGTTAACGATGAGTGATTGCACTTCAATTATTCTTTTTTTCTCCTGCAGGATCAGTTTGACAACTTGGAGAAGCATACACAGTGGGGGATCGAATTTGTGGAGAAGTACACCAAATTTGTAAAAGAGAGATCAGAGATTGAAATCAACTATGCAAAACAGATTAGGTGAGTACTCAAGCTGAGCGATGATCCATCTTTTGAGTTGTGGGCCTGTTTTCCATCCAGGTGGCTGAGATGAAGAACCCTCCCCTGCCCTCTGCAGCAGGATTTGATCTACTGATCTCACATTGTCCTTGAAACAAGAGGCTGAATCAGTACTTGTTGATTATGTAGCTGGCCCTGACCCCTGACCTCCCTCTGGAGGGGGGAACTGAAACATGAATTCACATTTGACAAGTAGTACATTAGCGTTGATATATTGCTCTCAAAAAATCCTCATATTTTCATAGCAGCACTTTTGTCTCTCTGCAGGGAAGCAGACGTGGTTTCTGCAAGTGCAGAGCAAGATAAACAAGCTACAAAGGATGTGTCTTCTTCCCCCTCCATCCTTTTCTTTGTATGCATCTGAGCGTCTGTCTGTCTACCTCTGTCTCACTCTCTCCCGAGTGCATGATGTCTGCTCTTAGTGCTGGCCTCTGCTTCAGGCAAGAGGAAGTCAGGGTGTGGGGGGAGGGGGTGGAGCTTGCGTTTCCATAGAGACTAGTAGGTATCAGCTTTATCAACCCCAGGTCTGACCCAGATTTTTTTCCCCCCTCCAACCACGAGTGTTGGCTCCACCCCCCTCCAGTTCTCTGCACACACACTGTGTTTTGGTGCAGTCAGTGATTTTAAAACACTGTGATAGGAGCATGAGCAATCCTGCACTGAGATGACCTAAGTCCTAAGGCCTTGTGCCTCCCAACAGCGTGGGATATACCCCTCAAATCCATAAGCCTCATCTTTAAAGAGGCCACACAATATGGCTAATGCTCTAAGTATTGACCACAACCCCCCGTTTCACAGGGAGCAGCCAATGCCAATCCAGTATTCACCTAGCAACCCCCTGTGACAGATCGTCTACCGTCACCACTCTACCACTCCTCTTTTTGAGAATTAAATCAGCTTGAGATAATAGGACTAGCTGTCTGTGTTTACATGCATGCATTACTCTTATACTCCTACACCCATTAACGTTTCACTCTTAAACACAGACTCTTATGAATAATATGAATATGAACAGACATATGCATGTTTTCCCCTGAAATATTTGTGGATTTAGATTGTTGTTTGCTTTTTCTCTTTCTAAGCAAATGAACCGAGAGAGACACGTCGACACATCAGATTTATTGGTGCACTGCTGCACTTTACACAAACATTGTTGACCAAAAGCATATGAAGTTACAAATTTGAACTGTGAATTTAAACACACACTCACGCACACACCAAACACAGATACTCCTTAATTCAATTAGCCGGCATCTGTGTCCAGTATGTTTGACAGGACAGAGATAGACTCTTCTTGAACATCAGGCTCCCCAGATGGTGCGGATGTTTTTAGCCACTCTGCTTATACAGAGAGGCCGCTGTCAAACTGAGTTTGTTGTGTAGTAGAAACACAAAAACACACACACACACACACACATGCAGGTCTACATCGGTACGCTTGTCACATGAGGTTAAAAATAGGAAATTAGGATGTACAGACAGGATTGCTTGAGTCATCGGGTTTTCCCGTGTTTTCCGAGAAACTGTGCTTCTTTGTTGTGGTGCTCCTTGGCCACACCTAAGTACTATTTATCTTTTCAATTAACTTAGCTTGTGAAGGGTTAATCTAACAGGCATGCTTAAACCAAAAAACTCAGAGCTGTTAGATCTAATATACTAATGGAATTGACCGTTTGATCTTCTGTGTTGTTGGGGAGTTTTCTTTTCTTGTCTTTTATTCTCTTTGCTCTTTTTACAGTAGACATTTTAACATGTCATAACAGGAAGGTTGAGGTGTAAATTGCATCCTTTTTGTTGTAATGATGCACAACGTGTCTACGTTGTACTATTTCTGTCACCATACCAGCCACACACTGCACTAATCCATGAATAATCCTCTTCCATTGCATTGGTGTAAACATGCACAATGCTTCCATTTAGTCATTGCAGGGCAACATATTAATGCTTCGTCCTCCTCCTCCTCCTCCCCTAAATTCCAGTCTGGCATAATCCATATGGAGCAGCAATAAAGTCCTGCTAACAAAAGAGATGGGGTGAGGGTGAAATAAAAGTGTCTGTGAGGATAATATCAACCAGTATGGAGCGGCATTTTCTCCCAGTAATATTCCAGTAAGACACTGGAAACATGCCATATCGTGTTTCAGACTCACAAGCACCTACTGTAACATCCCTTTAATGCACAGCGTTTTATGCTCCTCATCAAAATTTAGTTGCTACAATAGTTTTGATGGTTTTCTAAATATATTATTAAGGTGAGCATAGAAGTGAAATGACATAGGACATCTGGGTGGGATAGGGAGAGAGCCAGACAGATAGATCTGCCTAGCAACAGAGAGGCGTGGGGGATGTGGGCTGAGAACAGGATAGAGTGCAGACACACATTATGTGTAGTTATTTTAACACATGTATTATTCATTTCAACAAGAATTAAGCATTCCCTCTTACAACATGTGCAAGTCAAGTCATTTATATTCTACGAATGACTGTTATGTCCTCTTTTAAAGTAATTGACATTGCAATAATCATTTTTGTGTGGGTTTGAAAAGTGAACATGGGGATTAGGTTTTTACCTATGTACTGATAATTCATACAGAAGTTTAGTTACTATAGAATCAACCTCTTATGTCTAATAAACAGTGGAATACAATATGACTAACTTTCAGTCATAGCCTTTCCTGTTTCCTCTTAATTTAAATCGATATGGCTTTTCTTGTTTGAGTGTCAGACTGTTTGCACTGTGCATAATGCACACCACCGTATGCACACTAAAAACATACTATATATACACTATAGTTGTTAATTTTTAACTTGACAGCAGTGCTCGGTGTATACATTGTGCATCCAAATTGATCCGAGCACAGTCTGTTATTACGTTTTGCTGACAGCGTGCCATTTGGGTGGTGAGCGAGTTACAGTGCTGTGGTGAAAGTGACATGATGTACTGTAGCCGGACAAACAACACAACAGTTGCTAGGTTGAGAGAGAAGTATGTTGAAAGATTGCTGTACCCATAATAATGTTTTTTTTATTTGCAGCCTATTCCCAACATTCAACTACAGCAGCACTGTGACATATTTTCATTCATCCAACATCTATTTTTCCTTTGTCCTCACTCTGCTCTTATCTTGTGCCACTAGCATGCAGCCAGTGTCAAAGCAAGGGCAGTGGAAGCATAAGAAAAGCATGCATGTTTCTGGTGACTGCCTCTGCATGCATTCTCCTGGGGGTAATGATTTATGACCTGAAGAGAGGGCAGAGATGTAGTAGCAGGGGCAGAAAGCACTCTAGTGGATTGAATGGTGTACTGGATGATCCTTTGGCAGGTTCATAAGGACAGTGTCAGGCAAATATAGGAAATGGTGCACTGCCCGTCTGCAGAGTGGGCTCTTTGTAAAGATGCACTAAGAAATGTCTCAGAATGCTGAACTCTTTGTCCTTACAGGAATTTATCAAAGAAGTATCAACCGAAGAAGAACTCACGAGAAGAGGAGGAGAGCAAGTGAGTTAAATAACCCGAACCTCTAGTTCGAGCCAGCTATAAGCTAAGCTATTTAAACCGCAGATATAAAAATGTTGGTCGATCCTCTGCTCTGACTGTCTGCCAGAACTGCTGTAACATTTCTCCTTAGACATCACATCCTGTTTTTCACCAGGTACACCTTCTGTCGAGCCTTCGTGACGACACTTAATGAGTTGAATGACTACGCAGGTCAGCACGAGGTTATAGCCGAGAACTTGACGTCTCAAATCATCACCGAGCTTATGCGCTACCTTCAGGAACTCAAGAGCGAGAGAAAATCGGTAAGACAACCTTTCATATTCACACTCGCTTGCTTACACTTGTTCCTTAGACAGCAGGACATGGACTCTTTAAAGGAAAAAAGAAACACTGGTTTGCATGAAATTAAGTAGCCCGTTCCCTTGGCATTTTCTGTTCTTCGTGAACTGTGGTCATTGCTGAGTAAATATAGATACACCCAGAGGCTCACCAGAAGTGCAGAATGCGACTGAGTCCTTTTTATGGAAGTCATCATCTCTCTGTCATTACAGCCTTATTTGTCTTTTTTAAAGCAACGTACTAAACACTGGTGCACCACACACTATTCTTAAATGCCGGTCACTTTGCTTCTTTCCATTATAACATCATTTGGAAGAGCGGCGGAGCCGTAGCGCATGATTCATAGATAACAGTGTGGTCCCCATTAAATCCGCAGAGTTGGCCGAGGAGTAGAGAGAAAACTACCCAGCTGGAAAAAAAGTGCCGTGGACTCATGTCACGAGTCCAGCTGAGGGAATTGAAGTGTAAAACCAAAACCAGAGGCTGCTTGAAGCCACTGTGACTGTTTTTAGATGTTGATTTGCACAACTGGTGACATTGCTGCTGCTTAAATACAGGAAGTTCCAGGTTACATTTGTAATGATCAGTTTTCTTATGAGACTTTAGGTTGCAGCAAGTGCAGGGAAGTGATTTTCCAGTAATTCATACAGTCCACATCTCTGTCTTGTGTCCAGATTTGGCTTTTGTCATAGAGGATCCCGGACAGACCGCTGCTTTATCAGGGCTGCAGGATGTCACTATGACACTTCCTCCTCACTTTTCCTTTTATTTTCTTCTGTTTCATTTATCCACATCCTAGTTTTTTACCTCATTATCCTGCTTCTAGCTTCTCCTTTATAGACTTTGCTCCCAGTGTTTCCTCTGTTTCCTCATCATTTTCTTTCGCAGCTGGTATTATGAATAGGTTGTCATGTGTCTAAGGAGTCCCACAACAGTGTTTCTTCAGTTGACAGTGCTTGGGTTTCCCCTTCTCAGCATGACTCCATAACTAACAGTATACTTTGTGAACACAGAGAGTTGTTTTATTTGACTGCACTGAGCAAATAGTTTCTCAGTCTTATTCAGAGCAGTTGTCTCATTAAACGTTGTTTTTTCCAGTTTCATTTCTGAGACAGAGTCTCTGTACATTCATGAATGATGTCGCTTGACTGACACTCTTGAACATACTTCTTAGAATAACCCAAGCTATAAAAAAATACTGTCAGAATTGACCTTTTCATTCAGGGAAAATCATTCAGGGTTTGATAATAAGTCTGTCAATTACTCTATTGACAGAGAAAGTGTTTGTGATATTCTGAAATGTGACTGTGAAGGGGTCATGCCTTGTGACTTCCCCAGCTTTGTTTTTTTTATTCACATGAATTTCTAAGCAGCACTCAGTCAGTGTTCTTGTTGTTGTAGCTTTTTGATTTGTGTCTTTGTCAGACAGAGCCGTGCAGGCAAACCCAGACAGTAGGATTAGAAGAAGGTCAGAGCCTTCTGGGCTTATCCTAGAGATCTTATTGGACAGGTAGAATCCAGACTATAAACCCAGAAGGAAAACAAAATAATTTTGTTTTGTAACTCTCCCCACCTCCCTGTGTCTCTCAGTGGACCTCATGCTAAGCTCTGCTGGGAGTGGCACAGGACAAAAAGTACAAAAATGTTGGCTTAAAGCATTTGGTTGAAGATCGGATTTGGTTGTTTTTACAAAAGTGAAACATGATGTTTTAGGTCTTCATGTAATGTGTTAAGCAAACATAGTTATGTTAGTATATTGTTTCATATTGGGAGGACATATCCAACCCCAGTTAGATATTGTCTCATTTACCAGTCACTACATGTGTATGACTGAATATTATAATTAGTAATGATAAAGAGCAGGCAGGGTTAATAGGGGATGAGGAGCCTAAGTCTCACTGGACTTCGATTGTGCTGAGAGTTCATAAGAGGGTGTTTAGTCAGCATACTGCTGTCCTTACTAGTGCTTAGGTGTCCTCTCTAATGAGGACTGATAAAGCCCTTTAAACGCTCTGCGAGACCTCCCAAGACCAAGTCCATTTGTAGCTTAGGTTGGTGTTTTTTACAGCACATAATTTTATCTTTTGGTGTTTGGGGAAGTTTTATCTGTCTCAAACTGCTGCGATGCGACATACTCAACCAGCGAGAGAGAGAATACATCTTATTCAGCTGCCAAATCCACAAATATAAGCTCTGCATTTACCGTAAAGTCAGCTGAAAACCATAATGTGCTATAAAACGCATTCAGGTGGTTATGGCAGAGGATCCTCTCCTCATTTATCTTTTCCAGGCAGAGAAGAGAGATGCAACCACAGTGTAAGAGCAAAGTGTCTCTCTAATGTGGCCCTGGATGCCTTCTTCTGTTGAGTGGAAAGAAAGTGGGAAGCTGAGAGAGAGGATTGATCGTTAGAGCATCTCATAGTCACGGCATTCACATGGACGTTATGAATAACTGCAATGTCACTCTGTTTGAGTTGGTGCCTAATGGTCTAAACTTAAAGAGAAAACTATCATTGGAGTTTTCAGGAGGTTTAATGATCTAGATCTTACATGTTTTGTGGCTATTTCTAGTACCTAATGATTATATGTGTGTTGACAACTGCACAAGACTGCAGGTGCACATTCCTATGAACCAAGGCATGTTAATGAGTAACTAACAGATTAGTTAGAGGCTGTTAGTGTGAACAGAAGTGCCTGTGCGCTTCTCCACACAAGTGAAGTGCAAATGTGTTGCTGGAGCGAGGTTTGTGTTCATCCCTGATGGTGTCAGACAGCAGAAGATGTTTGTTGAGTCTCCTGGAAAATGATCAAATTTTCCAATCCCACTTTTATTGCAGTTCAGTTATGATGTATTTAAAGGTTGGACCCTTGGTGTATGTTAGGTCCAGCTTCTTTCCCCACTTGCTGTCTTTCAGAGGCCTTGGTAACTGCTGTTACTGAGAGGGAGGAAAAGACAGGATGTGTCTACTGTTTGCAAAGTGCATCTCTGCAGTACATGTACAGCACGCCTAACATATCAGAACATCTGTGTAAATGGCTGCAGCATTTAGTGTATACCCGCACCCCAGCAGGCTGATGGCTCTTGTGTTTGGAAGTGAATAACCTCATATGTGTTGATTAGATTTTTCTCAAACCAAACAAGACGATGACCAGTATATCTTCAGCCTTCAACAGGATTTTTTAAATGTGATCGAGGTGTTTGGGGAAGAGTGTCACTTTGTTTATCTTCTCAGTGATGGAAGATTTGTTGACGCAGACAGCATCAGATACTGGCTGTTTTTCAGACATGTTGTTATGGAGACGAATATTTGGTTGCACGAATGCTCCACAGTAACAGTGATCTCACCTAATCTGTTGATGAGCGCCGTGAAAAGGCTTTATGGTACCTTCACTGCATCTCGTCATCACTTATTAAGACTTTAGAAAGATTGTTCTTCAGTAAGAGGAATTTGAACATCAGGGTCTTAACAGCAATTGCAGAACAAAACACCTGATTATACTGTACAATGGTTCAACGGGACCTACGTGGCTCCACAATGTCCCGTTTTCTGTTAGAGCTCAAATACTTCCTCTGAAACACTGGTGCACTTCCCTATTTTAATCAGCTTCCCTCTTTGGGAAATGAGAAGTGCTACTGCCTGAGGTAAACCAGGGCACATTCTCACTAACTGCTCCCATGTCCTGTGTTGCTCAGGTGAAATTAACCTGTAGGCGTCCTGCGTTAGTCTCAATTTTCACATCTCTTGCTTGTGTGAGTTAATACGCAGAAACACTGGAGACTTCCCCGTGTTGTTCAAGCAGTGAAATCCCAGTGAAGTAAAAGCGACTGCTCTGTTCTTTAAAATGGTCTGGGCCCATTACTGAATGGCGGCATCGATATTCAGCTCAGATACTAAGTCTAGCTTCTGCATGCTGCGTAACCAGGGAGACCTCATTGATAGTCAAGTCTTTGTCATTTTCATTTTAATTTGATTCTTTTTGGATTCTCCAGCAGAATAAGATGCGTGCAATGGGTGAATCATTTGTGTTCTTTATAAGTAATTACAAACCATTATAAGGACAACAAAGATTCAGAATTGGTGCTTTGTGTTTTTACTTGCTGAGGATCTGGCTGTGATCCACACAGAGAGATGTGCTCTGCTTCCAGGCCAAGTCCTGTGGTCTCCTCTAACGAGATGGGCCAAGTAAGGCCTTTCACAAAAACACAGCATATGTGTAGTGTGAGTTAAGATCAGCAGCTGCCTCCTGGTCTTGTTCAGTATGCCACACCACCCTGCATGTCCCTCTCCACCTAGATTACATAATCCAACTCCTTCTTCCATATTTATCTTTGTGGCATGTTTACTGTATACCCCCCTTTTAATGTGCAGCCATTCTTATTTTTATGAACCAATCTTTATCTGATTCTTATCCTAGTCCCCTGTTTTTATTTTATCAGCTGTAACTGTCAGATGTTCAATATCCTCTGTCCCTGACATGATATCATTGTGGCTTAAATATCTGCATGGTGACCCCGAATGAGAGCGAAAAGGACATTTTTATTTAATAACAAAACCTTGCCGTTGGCAGTGTGCTCCGTTCAGGACATGTGACTTTGCAGCTTTGCAAAGCAGCATCTGTTTTGTTATTGGTCTCATGGTGGTCGCTGGTACCTCGTACCTATTTGAGGATGCCCTATTTCTCAGTTGATAATAATATTTTTTGTCACGTGTGAGTAATATTTATAGTTGTAATGGTATAGTTGAGACCCTTATTCTGAAAGCTTCTAATTTATTAGTCCTACTATGTCAAGGTCAGATTCACCTGCTTTTAAATCTCCCAGGCTTATGAATAGTGAGATAATAATAACATTTTTACTTTACCCCTGACAGCACTTCCACGATGGGCGTAAAGCACAGCAGCACATCGAGAGCTCGTGGAAACAGCTGGAATCGGTAAGTGAACCCGATAATGTGCAGAACGGTTTACCAGTATCTACACGATTCATATCTGTTTGTTTTAGGGTTGGGGTTTATTATCAAATCTGCTTATTAAATGTAATCCTTCTGAATTGTTTGTTAAATTTACTTGGCTTAACTTTCAATAGGTGGAAATTATACGGTATGAATAACTAAAACTCAAAGATGACGGTTTAGGTCTGTTATCACTCTCTGCTAGTTGAACTTAAAAATTAGATGACCAGCAGAAAATATCTTCCTGTCTGCACCACATGATACAAAAGCACATGCTGTAGGGTTGCATGATTATCCAACAGTGAGGAAAGCTGTAAAACTCTAACTAAAAAAAGAAAACTTTAGGAAAGGTCCAAACACAGACACCTGAGGAACACCCTGTTCTATCTCAGACAGCATTTATTTGAAGTGGAGAAGGCTCAAACCCACTTGGAATATACTGTATGAGTAAACAGAGGAGTCTCTTATTAAAGGGAGTTACAGTAAGGATGTACAGCTGTCCTATTGCACAATGGAGGCTAATGTTAAGAGTGTATGATATGTAAGGTTCTTAACTAGCTAACAGACAATGCTACTTCATATATATAAAAACTCATGGAACAAATATCAGTGGAACAGTGTTAGATCAGATTTAGATGAACTGTTTCACATTACTAAAAAATGTACCTTTGCTGAAAAACTAGCAGCAGGCCCACGACTGTTTTATTTGTTTTAGAGAAGGAGCTAAGTGAGAGAGATTTGCACAGAACACCACCTCTTATCTCTGCCAGGCCCCTTTGACGGGGGAGAGAACGAGTGTGAGAGACATTCATAACTGCCCTGTCCTCCTCAAACTTCTCTGTGTGTTCAATGATCCCATTGTGTGTGAGGCAGATAGGCATAGTTCACAGTGCACGCTGGCCCAACAAACACTAATTGTTCGGTTAGAGGGGTCAGAAGAGGGTTGGATGAATGGTTGTTTTTCTGTACACAAATGACCACTATGAACATTTGTTTAATCTGCAGGCTGCAGACCCCATTGCTGTATCCCTGTCATAAAATGACCTCTGTTGCACACAATCCTGGGCCTAAAATGTATATGACGTATATGTATATTTTATGACGTCCATTATTAGGCTCATTAAAAAGGTCACATTATATACTGTTTTCGCCCTTGGCAGGAAATTACTGATCTGTGATCATGTTAAACTTTTGTTAAACTCATGTTAAACTTCACTTTTTGTCTTTGCCAGTCTAAAAGAAAATTTGAGCGGGACTGTAAAGAGGCAGACAGAGCACAGCAATACTTTGAGAAGATGGACGCTGACATTAACGTGACTAAGGCTGACGTGGAAAAGGTATGTGTCATCCCACTCCTGTGCAGCAGCCACCAATCACACAAGCTTGCTCCATGTTTATCACACACCGTCCCTGAAGATTGCCTGGCCTTCTGCACTCTCCCACCACACTTTACTCGAAGGCTTTCTTTTACACTTCTTTTCCCAGTCCATGTCCTCCAACCCTGACTCCTCGTTCTATTGAGCTCTAAAAAACAGCAAAGATGAAGTAAGACTGTGTGTAAAAGCTAGTATTGTCTCAGCAGCACAGTGATCTGCTGCTAAACAAAGCTGATAGCAACCCAGAGTTCTCATTTCTGTAGAGCAGCTACAAACTCTGCTGTGCTGTTTGGGCCTCAGCCATAAATAGGTGGCGCTTGTGTGTGTTTGTGTGTTGTGGATTACAACTTATGAGTTGTTTTTCTTTTACGTTTTTATAATTAGGGGGTCCAAATGTGTAGTTTGCTGTGATTATGCATTAATAAATCACATGCAACAGTCATCCGATTCTCAGGACTTGTAAACCAGAGCCCCATGGGCCTAAAGCTGATGTCATTTCCTGTTGTCATAACTAATTAAACTAGCCCTAAAAATCTCAGTCTTTAACCCACACAGCTCCCACGCCCGCAAGGCATCATGGGTCAGCAGCGAGTGCTCCTGCTGCTTGATCAGCTGTTGGAGCAGAGCTCAGGCTCAGAGTCGACACAGTTCAGACCCAATTATTATGCAAATATAGGCTGGAATAAAAAGCCTTTCTGCACTCTGGACATACAGCCAAAGAGCTACAATAGGCTTAGCTTAACACTGAACTCAACTGGAAAGACCCGGCACAGCAGCTCAAGAAAAAAAAAAAGAAAAAACTTCTTGACACAAGAGTTGTATTGTTTCTGATCACAGTTATTCCTTTTATTGAACGATAAACTACTCATGCATTACACAGAATCCAGGAGAAGGAAGTGAAATAATACTTTATCTTTTGTTCCCATTTAGTTAGTATCAATGTAAAGAGGTCTTCAGTATGTTGGATACTTAGAAAACCTTCTCAATTCTAAATGTGTACTAAATGTGTTCTTCTGAACATTGTTTATATTCTTTACTCTGTCCCTCATTTAGATTTTTTTCTTTGTACGATACATTGCATCAGCTGGCTCTTATTCTGACCATCTGATTACTGGACACAGTAGTTTTGCACTTACCTTAAGATTTTGCAAAGAAACAAATTCAGACAAGTATTTGAAATTTATCTCAAACTCAGTGGTTTAATGCTTTATCTAAAGGATCTTTGCAAGTTAGTTTTTTATGCTGTAGTGAAATAAATGAAACTGATTCTATGCAATGGAATCAGAACCATCAGTTTCTTAAGGCAACATGCATCAAATCTTTCATATTTCTCAAGCATGCAAGCATTATCATGTACCTTTATATCCATTAAAGTTGTGTGGTTGTTTTAAATGCACTCAGCTCTGTTTAGCTTTGTCCTTACATTTGTTTTATGTTTTTAAGTGTAAGTCTTTTTACATTTTTTTAATTTATATTAAAACATTTTTTTGATATTGATTCTGTCAGCTGTGATCAGCTATGATTTTGTAACTACGTTTTAGAAGAAGTAAGTGGATGAGTAGATATATGAAAAAAGATAAAGGTAGCTTGTGTTTTATTTTTATATTGTCTTTCAGTGTTATGTGACTGTGGTTTTTAAGAGTTCTTCATTTCAGAACAAAGTGTATCTATAGTTACAAAGGTGCTCGTATGTCACCACCTTGTAAATGTAGATAAGCAGAACAGATGTAGAGAAAAAAAGAGAAACGTAGAGTTAATACATTCATTTGTAGGCATAGTTGTTTGTCTTCATCTACATTTGTGTACGTTAGTATTAGTACTCAAGGAGACCTTCTGATTCGATGTTACTAATAAAGAAATTATATTGTTTAACTTTCCCAACAACTTGTCACCAACAATAAAGTGGACACTGACTACTGCTTGACAAAGATATATTCTGACAAATTAAATTCCAGCAGCAGCTTTTGCTTCTACAGTGATGTCTCCCTCTAATGCAAAAGAGTTGCTGTTTGCTGAGCTGAGGTATTGTGGTTTTCTGTGCAGCCGTAACAAACCTCTAACTGTTCCCTCTTCTCCTCTGGCAAACAAATCCCTCAATTTGGGGTTTGGATGTGCAACCCAGATATCCACAAAGACTCTTGAAGCGTTTTGAGGGACCCCCTCACACACACACACACACACACACACTCACAGACTGTTGTGGAGATCCTCAGTCACAAAGCATTACAAAAATAATCAGATGCCCTACTGTCTGGAATACAGTTTGCATTACCGGTATGTTAGCGGTTACTGTGTTTTGTCACCCGGATACCAACTTCCTTTTTTGAGAGTCGATTGACCTGGTGGTCCAGGAAGTGCATCTATGGCAACTTTTTGTTTAGCTGGAAACAGCTAACAAACCTTCTCTTGTTTGTGTGTGTGTGTGTTTGTATATTTATTTTATGCCATGCCTTGAAGCGAAGTTCCCACAAGGTAGGTCCAGAGGACATGGAGCCTGTTGTACAGTATCTGTGGGAACACACACTGTCCTGACTTGTGTCTTGATGCTCACCCACTCTTCTCCAGACTCTGACACACGGCCTCAACGAGGTCACCGTTAACACGCCCTGTTTTGTCTGAACATAATCAGTGGCTTGCCTCGCTGTCTTCTGCTGAACACTTCCTCATCCTGAGGTTTATATGTGTGACATTGGAAAAATGAGTGGAAAGAAATCCTCAATATGTTGTGACAACAGCTTCTTGTTGCTCATTGTCGTTGTATTTGTACCCCCCCATCATGATTATACAGAGAGATAGACAAATACATTTACCTATAGATGCAAACTAAATATACTACCCAGAGGTGTCAGTAACAGCTAACCCGGTAATTTCCAGAAAGTGACAACAGGATGTGATGTGGCTGCAGGCGCAGCAGCTTGTTTCGAGGTTTCGTTATCCGCCAGGTTACCATGGCGATGTTGTTAACTCCGTCATTTCTCAGCACATTTAGCACGCTGCTTTTTTGTACACCACGATAGCACAAAGCCCATAAAAGCATGCTCACATGCTTGCACACAGACTTTAAAAGCTGGACTTTCACATGTGCTTTTTTTAAAGCTTCTAGATTTCACTTTGTTTATGTGACTCTTATTTTCCATGGAAGTGTTATCATCCCTCATGTGCTGGAAATAGTGCACCTGTGTCTTACAAGTGTCCTGGCTCTCGTGTCTATTTTTTTCTGCTATTATGTCATCTATTGCTTACCCATATGTTTGAGTGCGTATGAGCGACTCAGGTCTTGCTTCAGATTTGTGTGTGGGTGAAATCTGGATGGAATCCTCTAATTATTTCTGTGAGGACTATGACAGACCAGGGTTGCATTCTTTCTACTATCCTGCTCTATAACTGATATTGTTTTACCCAAACCTTGAAATCACGGGTTCATAGGGTGACTCGTTATAGATGAACCAGCGAAACTGCTATTTAAATGTGGACAGATCTGTATGAAAGAGGAAACAGATATAAGTACTTAGCTGCAGAAATACACATACAGCACATGCACGCACACACACACGCACACACACACACACACACACACACACACACACACACACTCCACATGCTGTCTAGCTGAGATAATCTCATCTCCATCTGTTTGCTGGGGATCTGTAATAGGACGCTCCTGCTGTGTTTCTGACTGCCTGCCTTTGCTCCCTGAGACTGAACTAGCTTAATATAATCAACTTTATTGACAGTAGAGATAGGTCAGACTGGGCGGGCAATCAAAATCCAAATCCCTTCACTCTGCACCCAATGCAGACTTGTCTCCCTTTTTATATGTTTGTTCTGGCCAACGTCTAGTCTAATGCCAAAGGCTGTTGCTGCTGCCCGACTTGCACCTGTGCGTCCAAAAGCTCTATGTTTATGTGTGTACATGTGCATGCATGAACACATGTATGCACAAATGTGTCAGCTGAGGCCTTGTGTGTGTATCTCTGTGTAAAATCAGCCCGTAGAGGTTTATTGAAGAGAGCATGTCTGTGATGTGCATGTTTGTGTGTTTTGTTTCTTCAGGCACGACAGCAAGCTCAGGTGAGGCACCAGATGGCTTCTGACAGTAAGGGCGACTACTCCTCCTACCTGCAGAAGTTCAACCAGGAGCAGAATGAACATTACTATACAATTATACCCAACATATTCCAGGTAAATGAGAATGGCACACGCAACATTTTCCTTGCTCAGAATTGCACTTTGTATTTTCTATACATTGAATCTCATTTTAATTTCTGTCAAAACTGTGTCGGTACTGATAAAAACGTCTGGTGCATTCATGTGTAATCATTAGTTGGCTTATAAATTCAATCATGTGTGCAGCCCATCACCCCCACTCCCCTCTGGGTTGACTACTAAAAATAAAATCTCAACCTGTGGGAAACACTGACGGTAAAGCGCTGTCATTATGAGAACTGTAGGTATTGTGTACAAGTTTTTTTGTGTATTACACCCACTTAAATTTGGGTTTTCACTTCTGTAGTGCTTTTTGAAATCATGGTCAAACATTTAAAAGGATGGAAAATATGATGATTGTCAGATCTTTGATGCTCAATACCAAACTCACAGTTTTTCTTTTTCCAACTAAGTCCTACCCACTCAGCCCTCATCCTATCACACCTGTTTAAGTATGAATATGTCTGCGTTTTGATGTAGAAACTTCAAGACATGGAGGAGAGAAGAATTGAGAGGATAGGAGTGTGCATGAAGACGTTTGCAGATGTGGACCGCCAAGTGCTGCCCATCGTGGGAAAATGTTTAGACGGCATGACAAAAGGCGCTGAATCCATCGACCCCAAGACTGTGAGTATTCAGAATAAGATATGAAGTACGTGTACTAACACACCAACATGTGGAGCAGCTCATTCACTCAGCTGGCGTGTCAGTCACTCCACACAGGCTTTCACTTAAGCAACAAGTGTACCGGTGGACTGCCACTTGGGGGGCGGCTTATAAAAATAAAAACAGCCCACCTATGAACAACAAAGTGCTGTGGGAATGCAGCGCTGTAGCTGAACAAAAGGATTCAATTTATGTGTTGGCCTCCCTTTTATTGTAAGAAAGATCGATGAGCTGCAAGCACATGCTGTATTTCCCCCATAAAATACTCCAAAGGCTTTGTTTTGCCTAAATGTGCACTGAGTATTCCCCCTTAAAGGGGATTTTACTCAGGAAATTCAGTTTATTCTTTACGAGCAGTGGCTCTTTGAAAAAAGTACAGAAGAGCATTAGAGACTGGGGGTCTGACGCTAAAGCAATCTAATTTTAATATTCTATGTATAATTTATAAAAGAGTGGTTTTGGGACTTACACACATGAGACATACAAGAGTCAAAAGATACTGGAAAAAATGTAAATACACTGTTTTTAAAAACTTTTGTGGGATGAAAGTTCAGCACTAAATGTCTGGATTCCCCCTGAATTTCCACATGACTTAATCAGTGAGCACACTATTGCCCGCCAGCTCAACGGTGCTTCCCCTTAAAAAGTTGTCAACAACCTACAACTACAACCTGCATCAACCATATAATGCTGAAAATGGTTCAAAATGAGGAACGCTGAGTGATGCATGATTTATTTATTGGGGCGTGTAGGCCGTCTTCCAAAGAACAGTCCACTTCCAATACACAGAGCACTTCTGAGAATTCACTGTGGATTGGAGTTGCAGAGGAAACATGGCTGATATCCAGGGAATACTTTGTTGTCTATTTTAGGGGAGGATATATGTTTTGCTTTCTGACAGGAAGATAGCCGATAAAGATTAATATCCCTCTCTATCATACACATTGATGCTAGTGTAAGAAGCTAGTTAGTTTAGCATTGAGATTGGAAGGCATCTAGCCTATCTCTGGAAAAGATAAGAAGTTTAGTCTGTTCATCAAAGCTTTTAAGAGCCTTTCTATTTTCACACTTTCACATGTTTTCACACATGACCTCCCAAGTTAATATGCAGTTGGAGATGAACTTTATAATATGACTTATTATTATATTATTATGTGGATACCAGCATGGAAGGCCTGATTTAAGAGAAAATGAGAACTGTGATATATTAGGATGTCACATGTTGGCTGCATGCCTGACAAATAACAAAACTGCCCCAAGGGACTTTATAGTATATGTGTGTGTGTGTGTGTGTTCTTGGCTCAGCTCCAGGGAGATGACTCCAGCCTGTGACTGGCTGCTCGAATAAACAACAGCGAGGGAAATAACATATCACATGCATCTCCCCTCTCTCTGTGTTTTATTCTGCCTTCTCCATGTCTAGCAGCACATCTTTGACCCCTGAACCTAACTGCAACCAGCAGCCCCTCTGGCCTTATCAGTGCAGATAGGCGGTGCACATGACTAATGCACTTCTTCCTGTGTGTGACGAGCCTGGCTGTGTCCCTAACCTGAGTGTTCTGTCATAATTCCTGCCTGACAGATTTAGGTCTTTTCCTCTTTCTTCTGTGACCCACAAACTGAGTAACGACAGCCCCTTTTCCTCTCCTTTCATGACATTCTCATGAACTGTTATCATGCAGAACCTACTGTAAACACAGAGTCACCAGGCCACTATTGTGTTGCATCTTATCTCCAGACCTGCTGATTAGCTGGACAGTCTAAACAGAGAGCCCTCTTCCTTTTACTGCTTTGTGTTTAAAGTTTTTAAAAGATGGGAAAATTGTATCAAGTATAAATCTGTCACTGATGGCTGCAACCGATGTCGCACACTAGGATTCGCAGCAGGTGGTGGAGTCCTATAAGTCTGGGTTCGAGCCCCCAGGGGATGTGGAATTTGAGGACTATGGGCAGGCCATGAAGAGGACAGCGTCTGAGACCAGCCTGTCCAATACCAGGGAGGCAAAGGAGAAGCCTACTGGCAAGAGCAAGGGCAAACTGTGGCCTTTCATTAAGAACAAGAACAAGGTAACACATGAATTCACATGTAATAAAAAGTCCCAATTACACCTGAACACACAGCGAAGCCTCGCTGGTCTTAGTGCATTTTATTTTGAATACACACTCCTTCTCAATTGGGGTCACCTTAAACTCTGGGGCTGGGTGGAGGGAAGGTTGTTCTACATTATATTGGTTTTGTCAATAGCCACTGAAATATACTCAAATGTATGTTGTCAATGTTACATTTGTAGTATCTCTTACATTACTAGTACTGGCTGTGAATTTATTTTAGTTTTATTCTTATGTAGATTCTTTGACTTTTGTTATTAAGCTAAAAAAAATGTGTTGCTAGTTCTTTATTGTATTTGCCATTTTTGTTGTTATTATTTGCCACCCGATTCCTCCTCCTTGACAATCACTCTCACTGATTTTGGAGCCTCTCTTCTGTAACACACACTAATGCATTTCTACCTTCATCCTGTGGACGAACTCATCTGGCACATCTTAATTTGTTCTGAAATAACAGTCTCCCTTCATCGTTTTTCCATTGGTGACTGGTGATCAGCCTTGAGTAGCCTCCTCCAGTTTCCTGCTTCTGAACAACAAAACTGATCTGTGACTGACTTATGGGCTGGTGGCACTGTTGGTATTGAATATAACCAGAGCATGAGTGAGTAATCGGGTGTCTGTCTGAAAGGCTGGAAGCAAATGTGTGGAGATGCTAGATGGGAACTCCCATCAACACACTCACTGTATTTGGATAGAAAGCTTTTTTAAATACACTGTTTAAAGTGTTAGGCAGTCAGAACAGTATATATCTCACCTGTGCTTGATTTGTTCACTGTAGAAAGTGTTTCAGAGCACAGTCGACATCAGAGAGCAGAGGTTTTTAGGGATTTCTCTGTTTCTTTATTATGGAAAGATGGATTTCTGAATCACTCGCATGCATGCGCATTGTTTGGTATCTTCGAACTTGTCACTGCTTCATTTTCTAACTCCTAAACCGGTTGATGAACTCTCCAGTCAGATGTTTCAGGGCAGTAATAACAAATTAGATTTCTCTGATGATGACCTCAAATGTCCTCGGTGATGTGGTGGATTTCTCGCCCTAGCTGGCATGTGATGAGTTTGGGAAATTAAAAAGAGAGGAATCTTTAACTGGAAGCTTGCATGCGCTTTGACTGGAACTCTGTGCTGTTTGGTTTGTTGCAGCCGCTTGCTTCAACACGTGTTGCGTTCCCTACTCACTTCTTTTTAACTGTTTTTATGTTTTATGTGCGTTTTTTTAAACGACTGATACTCTAGGTTTGACGTTCGTTCTGTTGTCCCTTGCGTTCTCGTTTGGTTTTCTGTTTATTTTTCAATATTTGTAGGAGGCTTATTTGTTTCGTTTTGTGTTCCCTCCTCCTTTTCCTCCTTTGTCTTTTTCGTTGGATTCTCGCCCCCTTCTTCTTCTTCTTCTTCTTGTTTTCCCACGTTTTTCCTCCTCCTCTCCGTCATGGCTCCCTCTCTTACTGGTAGCTTATGTCCCTGTTAACGTCCCCCCACCAGCCCCCACCTGCCCCCCCAGCCTCATCCCCGCCCTCACCCTCTGCTGTTCCCAACGACCCCCAGTCTCCCAAGCAGCACAAGGAGCCCCTCTCCCACCGCCTCAACGACTTCATGACCTCCAAACCCAAAATGCACTGCCTCCGGAGCCTGAGGCGAGGGGTAAGTGTGTGTCAGCAAGCTTTGTGCATGTGTGTGTGTGTGTCTACACCTGTATCAGAGCTCTGTACCTGCTGCACTGTATGGGTGAAGTCATATGAAGGTGATTAAATCGTGATTAAACCTTATCACATTTGCCATTAAGAATTCATCTGTATGCATTTTGACATAATGCTATTCAGAACTGCATTCAGAATTTGCACTCTTTTAAAAGACCTCAGAAATTAAATCACTCATACAGTGCTCGGGGGTTTTGCTTCTCTAGCATGCTTTTGTAGTGCATAACTATGAATCCATGGTACTTGTCTGACTCACCATCTTGTCCCTTCATTCTTCATATTAACTGCGTTCACAATGACAGTCCGACCCTCCCCCCCCTCCCCTTTGATAGAAATTAGCAAGACACCTCAGCGGTGTTGCCAGCATAGCATGGAGACTGCAGTTGCTCCCTGCTCACTTCCCTGCACTCTGTGCTGGAGGCAGATTGTTTTTGTGTTTGCATGTGGTACAAGGAAGACAACAACAACAACAGTTATGGATACAGCAGCAGCCCGGCCTGAGTCACTCGGTGTAGAGGGAGATGGCCAGAGTAATTTTAGAAGCCTCTCTGGAGGGTGGACTTATCAGCACCAGCCCTGGTGTCCTGGTGGATGTCATCACCAGTTCTCATCCTAAAGTCCATTTGTGTTGAAACGGAGTAAGGCCACAGTTTCTAGGGCAGGTCATAGTATGCCCTCCCGATTGTACTTCAACCTTCATCTCTCCCTGACCTCAGGAATGGGTGGTAACTCACGTGTCCCTTCCGGATCTCACAAAAATAGCTTTCGTAGACGCTAATATTTTGAAAGGGCAGAACTTGCTCAAAATAAAAACACTGGCATGAATTGGTGCTAACATGACATGAAAAGGCCAAAGAACAATATGAAGTAGAGTGTAGCGTGTGAGATTATGTGAAGGGAAATGACTGAAGGCCAGGAGCAAAAAGGGAAGCGTGTGTTTTTTCTAGGGCAGGACAGATCTAACAGGAAGTGCACATTTCTCAAAGCGGAAGTGCTGCAACAGCTCTTGAAAAGAGCAATGAAACATGTGTTAAATCAGAAGCATTGTTTTCAGCTAGGCACCGATAAGTATAAGGTCAAATGAAGGTTTGGACGCTATGAGACTAGAGCAGAAAGCTCAGAATCAAACTTCACCGAGATTAATGAGTTATCTTCTCCATAAAGACAGGATATTGAATTAGTTTGTTCTCCTTTACATGTCACCTGTTTGTGTTTTTTATGTATATAGATGTTGTTTGTTTTAGAATGTTTTTATTAACAAAATATTTGCTTTTCTGGATAAATATATAATTTTATTTTAGGTGCAAACTGTGACAGAAGGTACTTTGTTAATCCAAGAATAGGTCCGTTAGGGACACCGGCTCCAATGCCTCACTGGCACACTGTTTTTGGGCTAATGCCTCTGAACAGATGCTCTGAACAGAGTCAGGGCAGCTCCTCAGCTCTTTCATAGTCTGGTCAAACCAAGCTAACTAGCACTAAGCCTTTATCACTAGCATCATAGTGAAGATAGATTCCAGTTTATCTGCAGGTCTAAAGATGAATTGAGTTTCTTCAACGAGGCCTTAGATGCACAGCAGAAGGGCCAAAGCTCTCCTGATTTGTAGTATAAGCCCAGAAGTCATCTTTTTAATTTCCAGGGGTCGTATATTTTACTGACTGATTTTCCATCTTAAAAATACTTTTACTTAAATACACTTTATGTGGCAAAAGTCTTAAAGTGGTGAACACTGTGGAAACACTGTTTTGTTTAGATAGATTTAAAAAAGCACAGGCAAAACTAAAAACTGTGACACTGCTGCAGGACAATCAAGAAAATCTAATTTCATTTCTCTCCTACCACCTGCAAGGAGAACACAGTGTGACGTTAGGGATTAGGGTAGTTGTGCCAGTGGAGGTGGGGTGTTGTGTTTCCCTGCACAGCAGAGGGATGTCTGCCCCTGCAGGAGGCCCATTCTGTGGTGCATATCAGCTGTGTAATCCATCCACAGTCATGCTGTATGTGCGCGTGTATGTGTGTTGTTTGGTAGTAAACAGAGAAAGCATATGTATTTTGGGAGATAAATTAAGACATTATAAGAGCTTTAAGACATCAGTGCTGTTTTCTGAGTTCTCGTTGACAAAGCTCTATCCTTTCTGACGACCACTACAGCAGCAATCGCCGCGCTCGCTCATTTGTCACAAAGAGCTTATGAAGAGGACTCTGGGCCGACCCACATATGCTTTCGAAGCCAGGCAATATGTTGTAAGTGTGTGTGACAGGTGTCAGTGAGTACCAGAGGTGTGTTTGTGTTTTTGGGAGCGTGGGAAGCTGTATGGTCGAAACAACACATGAATGAACAGAGAATATGTGCGGATGTGTGTGATTAGTAAGAGCCGTGTGGGACACAGGCAGTAGCCTCATTAATAATCATTTGTCGTGTGACACATTCAGTCTCTATGAGGAGATTATTTGTGGTGATTAATGGGACAAAATATCCTCATAGAGGGGGCTTGTGTCTGTGCCTGGCTCTGTGTCTAGCAACCCGTTAAACTGGGACGAGTGGCCGCATGTCGCACATCAGCTTGAGGTTTATTGCTGTGCTGCTGTGTCCTGCAGCTGTTTGAGGGCTTCCTCACTGAGCATCAACCAGGGGTCAATTCACAAAGTGTAACGAGCACCGAAGGATGTGGGGTATTATGGGTGAGGAGATGCTTTTCATACCACCCAGGAATAATCCACTCCTTGAATTAAATGTCCCTGTCAGGCAGACATGCCATTGGGAGAGGTGCTGGTCACGCTTTGGATCTGGGCTTACTCCAAAGTACCCAGAATTCACCCCTCCAGTGCTTTCTTTGTGCTGGTGTGCCATGTTGCAGCAATGTTACCTGTCTGTGAGGATCGTGCTATACTTGTATATCTATGTCTGTCTGGGTGGTTGGAATGAGTAGATTAATGAACTAGAGCCTGTATTTTGGAAGTAAATGAGCAAATGCAGCTCTCCCATAGTTGATTTATCATACTATATGTATGATGTGAACAAAAGTAGCCAGCGAGAGACAGATTTACCCAACAGCACTGTTGAGTCTTATAAAAAGTACCTACATTTCAATCAGTGATAAGGTAAAAGGAAACCAAACATGTGCAGGAAAGACACACTACTGCTGCTGGTAGATGAGGTGCATCAGAGAAATCATGCAATAAAAAGAATTTACTGCCACATTGACAAGACGATGTAAATGCATGGAAAGTGATTTTTCTTTTTTTAAGTTGAAAATGGCTTAATACTGTGATGTTCTTACACACACACTGTATCAGGTAATGTGGTTGTATTATTATTAACAGATGTACAATCACTTCAAAACATGTCACAGAATGTGTGCAACCACCTCTGTCTCTGCATTGCACACAATATCTACGTGTATCTAAAGAGATCTGGAGCTTTCAGGTTTAACTTACATTAAAAGGTTCTCTTATTTTTTTAAATTGCATGAAAAAGCTAGACTAGAAATACAGTAGCATCCTAACCGGATCTTAGGTTTATGAAGCTAATGCTTCAACAGAAAGTTGATTTGAAAGTGAAACTTCACACATAAGAAATGAACGAGTAGTTTTGTAGTGAGGAGCAGAATCATAAGGTGTCATAGTGACGACTGTAACACACCATTGCAGGTGGATGACTTGATTAGTGGACTGAACTCAGAAAAGCTTCTTTGTGCACCAGCCTGTGACCCTGTGACAGGATTACAAGTCATCTGCTCGCTACTAGCAGACTAGTTATAGCTTAACCACATCCTCTGAAGAATCACTGTGCAAATGATCTAAATAAACACATTACAAACACGTTTGCATTTTTTTTCACTCCACTTCCTTTTGAGTTTAAGTTTTCTCTTGTTTGCTACATTCATCGAGCTACTTTAATTCAAAGTGGATTTACACAGATCTGGATGTGTTGATTTTATTTATTGGCAACGACTTTTGATAGTGTCTCTCCAGCTTGTGTGTGCACAGTATCTGCCTCCATGTCAGCATATGGATCTGGTATTGTGATATGGCTTTTGGTGCCCTCTGCTGTCCCCTGCAAGTCATTGTAACAGCATCAGAGAGGGCTCAAGAAGTAAAGGGTACATCCGTCCCTGTCGCACTCACTCTCCCTCTACTTCTTCCTCTGCATTTATTCTCATCCGTCTACCCTTCATTTTATTTTTTTCATTCCCGGCTTCATGCTTGTGCGGCTGGTTGGTCATTTTTGCCAACCTATTTCCCATTTCTCCTTAATCCATCATATTTGAACTGTTAAACTTTGCCACATTGGAAAAGAGCGGGGGCTCCAATTGCTTCTTGTTAGATACCACTAGTATAGAAATCCTAATCCTTCAGCATACCCTCTTTTCCTTTAATGGTGAATTTTGGCAAAGGAAAGCATTAACCATAAAATCCATGTACATTTTTCATATTTGTTTTAAGGTGACTGAAAAACATGGCGATAGTGTTCTCCTGATGTTGACCTCTGTCTGTTGTCTCTTTCTCTCTCCCGCTCCTCGCCATTTCTCTGTCCTCTCCCCCACGAAGCTTTCTCTCAAGCTGGTAAGCATGACCGTGTAATTGCACGACTGTAGTGGCATGACCATAGCAAGCATGTTACGTCCTCCTAGTAACACTTTGTTAACAACGTTCTGTATGCCGTGTTTTTTTGTGCTCTTTTATTTTTGGGATCTAAGTTAATAACTGAGTTTTTGCTGTGACACAACAATGGACGTCAGAATCATGTCGTCGTCTCATTTGAATGTTGTTTTGTTGTTTTATGTTGTGGTTGTGTTCCCGTCATGTCTCTCCCAAACTGTGTCTGTGGTCTCTGTGGTGCAGATCACACTCAATTCCCAAGTCCGGAATCTCATTGAGGTGATCAAATTTACTCTATGTTTTATCTGTTCGTCTCGTAGTCTGTCCGGTAGTCCCTACTGTCTCGACAAAAATTGTGTGTCCCTGTAACAAATACTAATCTGGGCTTAAGTACAGTAATTACTCACTCATGTTCTTACACTGCATGCATTTCATTCAGTTCATACAGTGGTTTGCACTCTGTACAGTAAAATGCTGTTTAAAACTAATGTAAGAGAAGTGTAAAGGAATTATTTGACATTTTGGGAAATGCTTAACTTATACGTCAACTGAGGTGTTTGACGCCACTCTCATGTCTGTTTCATATATGTGAAAGTACTGTGGTCAGCTTAGCTTAGCATAAAGGCCAGAAGCAGGTGTAAACAGCTAGTGTGGGTCAAAATCCCCCGACGAGTAAAAATAAATAGTGAGTAGGACGTTCAACTCTCTCTTTCTCTACCTGATTTCATTCTTTAAGCTAAGTTAAGCTTTCCATGTGGCATATTTGACAGACTTGTGAAAACCTACAAAATGTCAAACTATTCCTTCAAGATAATATTTGTAATGATTATTTCTACCATGTATGGGTCATACATCACATTCAGTTCCTGCCTGTAGTTTTAGTTTGCTTGATTAAAGTTAATCACATAGAATTAATTTACATCTTAAATGATATTATTTTTCCTTTTAAATCAGGGTGCATAGACAATTTACAGAACTAATACAGGACTGCTGTACTGTAGCATGTGGCTAAGAAAGGAGCATGTCTCTGCATGATGATTGACAGATCTTTATGTTGCATGCTGTTATAGAGAAGAGGGGTACGGTTGCCGTGGTAACCTTGCTGCTGTTTTTTATGTGAATGATGTGCAGTGGATCCTGACCTCAAGCCTGTAGCTACAGCAAAACAAAACAGTGATGTCACTGTGACCAAACTCAATGAGAGTCAATCACCGGCCTTCACCTATTCAGTCCACACAACACTTAATTTACTTAATTGACACTGCAGCACTAGAGCAACAGTGTTAATATTAAATAAATCATTAAGACTTAATGGTATAAAGATGTAACACAATGTAACACGATTAGCAAGAGTAAACTTCTTGTAGAACAGTACAATACACTATTTCACAATGCATTGGTTCATTTAATCTCTTTATATGATTATTTACTTCATATTTACTATTTATCCATGTAATGTTGAATTGCTAGAGCAGCTAGTATTGCATCAAGATGCGGATATGTCTGCAGAAAGTTTGAGAAGCTCCAGAGCAGTGTGACTCAGCTCAGTGTTACTGGCTGGAAACTTTCTCATCACGAAATATGACCCTTTAAGCCAAGCCAAAAAGAATCACTCACTCACACAGCCTCCATTTTAGGAACACACAGATCTATCAGAGAATAGTCAAACAGCTTCAGACACATTATACAGCTCGCTCTGAGCTATATGGGCAGTAAAAGGATGTGTCCAATGCATGATTACATTTCTAGTGCTTTCAGGGACAGCACCAGATTATGCGTGGCGGCTGAATAGGTGTAAGGCCTCAAGTCTATACACAGACCAACTCTCAGTGAGTGTGGCTGCAGTATCTCCTTCAGCTTGAATTATGTGGTTAAAGTGTAACAAGAGCTCCGTTTATGGCTGTTATCTATTTATCCATGAGTCATGGTTCACAGCAAAGGGAGACAATAAAGAATAGATTTTAAACGTTAGTGTTCTTTATCTTACGGTTTCTTTCCATCTTTTTCCCATTTTTGGTTCTCCTTCCTGCCTCTCCTCCCCTCTTTTGTACTTTTAGGGTTCTGGACCGGAGGACTTCAGTCACCTGCCGCCAGAGCAGAGGAGGAAGAAGCTGCAGGGCAAGATAGATGAAATAAACAAAGACATTCAAAAAGAGATGGACCAGAGGTATTTTTATTCTTTTAAAGTAAATATAGAATTAAGGAGCTCTCAGTTACCATTTATGACAATAAATAAATAAATAAATATATATATATATATATATATATATAATATTCAATAATGGCCCAAACACTGATCATTTGTTTCTCCAGGGATGCTCTAACTAAGATGAAAGATGTCTACATCAAGAACCCTCAGATGGGAGACCCGGCCAGCGTGGACCCTCGGCTAACAGAAATAGGCCAGAACATCGAGAAGCTCCAGTTTGAAGTGCAGAAATTTGAGGTTAGTTAAGTGCAAGTCGGAGAGCTCACTTCTGTGTGAGTATTAGTGTCGGCAAAGCTGTCGTGTTTGGTTGACGTCAGACGGTAAATAATAAGGAGTTCAAACACGCAGCACCAGCTGGGGTTGTTCCAGAAAAGCCTGACGCTCGTCCATATTAGGAGAAGACGTGATGCAGCTGGAGGGACTGGCCACATGTTCCAGCTCTGAGCAGGGAGAACAATGGCCTAATTTAACCATCTAAAAACTGGAATTAGAAAAGGCAGAGGTGGTTCTTGCCAAATCTAAATGCTATCTGATTCACAGATGAAAAGAATTCCATCACGCTCGAAATACATTTCTAGTCATCGTGTAGAGAAAAAAGCATAGACCACATCCTACACATGGAAAATGATTGTGTTCTTTTCAGGGTTGGTTAGCAGAGGTGGAGGAGAGGATGCCATCCAAGAGCGATACACACCGCAGGAGCGGAATCTATGAGACCCAGAACAGCACAACCGTGAGCAACAACTGTGCACAGGACAGAGAGAGGTATGGTATACTCTGACGAACACCAGCCCCGGGCTCTGGTGCTGTTACTCACTCTGTTTTCTGGGAGGAAAACTATCTATGTTTTCACAGTATATTTACTCTGTGTGTGTTGGCCTTTGAGCAGCCCGGATGGCAGCTACACAGAGGAGCAGAATTCAGAGACTCAGGTCAAAGCAAACACCACCCCCAACCCCAACCCTAACCCCACCCCTGCCCCGCCCACCTCCACTACGCCGGAGTTTGACGATGAGTTTGACGACGAGGAGACCCTGCCCACTATCGGCACCTGCAAAGCCTTGTACCCATTTGAAGGTAACAGCTGCATGTTTGAAATAAAACGTTTAAACTCAGGTATAGATGTAGGTGTTCTTATAATGCATTTAATAAATTATTATTATTGTATAGTTGTTACATTCAGTTGTTATTTTCAGTATTGTTATAGCAATTATTTGATTTTGTCTCAGAATTAAATGAGGGGGGTTCCCTCCAGGAATCTTGCTCTTAGCAGCCACATAATTCACATTTTTATTAGCGGAGATGAGGATGACGACTGTGAGCATGTGATAGTTTTCCACACGGGGCGAACAGTAAGACAGTTGTGCAGGTTTATGTTTTACTTCACTGATACTCAAACTGCTAAAAGTAGGCATGCTGCTGTTTATGTGTTGACTTTGTAAGCTAATGCAGCTTTCTGACAAGCTTGTTAAGTTGCTCTGTTTTGATTCAGGCCAGTGAGGACAGACATGGCAGCTTAGCATAAGCACATGCAATGCAGATATGAGGCTGGATCATGATGCAGAGTATCTACTCTTTGCTCTTTGTGAGGGAAAGAACAAAAGCAGCTTTAAAGTATGTTCAGGTTTATGACGGCACAGCCTGAACCCCACTGCACGACTCGCACAACGTTTGGCACATTTAACAATGCACTGACGAGCGTAACATGTATTTTCCTGTTTTTAATTCCTCTTTAGCTCTGACGCAATTACATTTACAAATTGAGCTCCATGTGAAGTTGTTTAAATGCAGTTTCTCTAAAACCACTGAGCCGTGTGATGATCTTCTCTTTTCTCATAGTTCTGTTTTCTTTACGTTCGCTCGCAGGTCATAATGAGGGCACTATCGCCTTGGCTGAGGGGGAGCTTTTGTACGTCATAGAAGAAGACAAAGGAGACGGTTGGACACGAGTGCGCAGGAACGAGGACGAGGAGGGATACGTCCCCACATCCTACGTTGAGGTCTTTTTGGAAACGAATGCCAAAGGTGCTATGACATACATTTAACTCAACAAGTGTGTTTTTGTTACTGTGAGTCAGTAAGTTCAAGTTCCATTCACAAGCTACATGAGTAGGGGAAATTATGGAGATTAAAGGCCGTTACTGGTTGCTCAGATAAGAGAATACCCCCACACACATCATGTCTCTCCCAGAGGGAAGCACCAATCAGATTTGTCCACTGTGCCTCATGACAGTTGAGACAGTTGTGGCAGGTTTGTGGGTTTGTGTCACTGTACACTGTCTGTGAGCTGAGGACAAAACACATGTTGAGCAAGGCAGATGTGTGCAAAGAGCTCCTCACCTTTTATTCACTGCAGTGCCACCTGGTGGTCATACAACAAATAAATGCCACTCCCAGTCAAAGCGAAATGGGACACCAATTAACAATCCTCTGTATATTTCAAACAAACAGTACTTGATTGTCTTTTATACACTTTGAAATGTCACATTACTGCGTTACACTCAAATCACCATGCTTTTAATCAAAAGTCTGATCGACTTCCTCTGTCAAGTATTTGAGCTAGTACAATAACAACCTCCACGGAGTGAACACACGTATGCACCACCCGATGTGACAATGAATGTTAAGCAAAAGTTGAATCATCACACAAGTCGTTGTTGCTAAAAGGAAAGCATGCTCGATGTGCAATCACGCATATGTAATTTAAATATGCTGTAAATTCTGAATATATATGAAAAGATATTTTTGTAGGTTAAACAGAAAACACACATAGAAAATAAAAGTTGCACCAACTCCAGTGTTGCATGCTGTAGATTAACCATAGTGCTGTTACAACATAAGACAAGGTTGTAAAACGAATTGTTCTTCCCTGATTGGGGTTAATTTTGTAAGGAAATATTGATCAAATCAGTAACTGATAATCCCCTGAAGATGTTTTTTTTTTAATTCCTCTTTTGATAATGATAGCGTTGGGCTGTTCTGGTCATGTTTTCAAGCCTGTTCTAAAAGAATAAAGGACTGAGAATTAGCTGTACTAAGTTATTTGGCAGGTCTAGGCTGAGATATGGAGCTGGTGACGACTTTAAAGCCTTGTGGTTTCTTGCATGGGCCTCTGAGCTGCACCTGTGTGATCGGTGCGTTCACTAAAAGCATGGTGTGTATGGCCTCTGTGTGATTTCACTTCACTGCTGCAACAAGATATCCCATGCAACCTTCTAAGAACTCACTTTCATAACTCATTGCACAAGGCTTTGTTCAACTCCTTTCACACTAGTCAGCTTTGATGTCTTGTTACGGGCACAGTATGTGCAGGATGTCATTCTACAGTAAGTCAGCACTGTAAATACACATTTTTTTAAAACACATTTGAAATGTGGAACATGCTGACACATTTGCGGTGTATTTGCTCTTGTCATTACATGATGTCAGCATCTTTCGACAAATTCTAACATATTGAAGTCAGATGAAAAGTGAAGCGGAATAAGCTGAGTGGTCTATTTAATGGAGGTCTGACAGACAGTATTATCCGTCAGCTCTCTCCACATCTGAATATTTGGGTTGCTGTATTCTTACCAGATTTTTTTTTAAAAAGCCATCTAACTTTCCTTTTTGTCATGTTTTTTTTTTTTTGTTTGTTTTTTTGTATTTTCTTTTTTGAATTGCAGATTCCTAAACTTGTGAGGCTGGCTGAGGAATGGCAGGGCAAGCAGCCTTGGAGAAACCACCATGTTCCTCACACGCTCACAGAGTCAGAGACAGAAAGTGAAAGATGACCTGAATCTAAAAGACAGAGATGGCCAATTCGAATGCGTTTCCAAACCATTAGGGGAAAAAAATGTGCGCAGTGTTGCACTTCCTCTGCAGAAATATGCGATGTGAAGCAACAATAAGAGAAATTCATCTAAATTTTAGCATCTATAACTTTTAACACTCATTCAGCAGTTTCAACCACAGTATACAATTTGCTTTTATGTTGTTTTCAGCAAAGCTTTGCTTCTTAATGTGACTAATTCCGCTTGCACCATGCACGGTCAAGAACGTGGCTGTTGGCATCCTCATTCTGAAATAGCTCTGCCACTTCTCTCCCTCCTTGCCCCCACACACACACACACAGTGTGGTCAGAGACAGGACAGAGACCAGCAGGAGCCAGCGGACAAAAGATCAACCAGAGGAAGCCGTGTTGTTCTTCATCCAGCGCTGTATGTGTGTGCGCGTATGTATGTGAGTCCTAAACTCTTAACTCACTCATTAACTCGAACGAGAGTCACCCTGAGCTCATCTACCTACAAACGACGCTGTGAGATCCTCACGTTCATCCCTCTCTGACTAAAATTAGCTCCATATTTTCAGGTTGCACCCAGCTGGCAATGGAACGAGTGAAGGTGCTGATCACCTGTTGTTACACGTGCTTCTGGTTTGTGCGTGTTAGCCTGTATGTACTGTATGTCCTATATATGTGTTTCAATGTCCCAGTTTCTCCACACCATGACCACTCCCACATATTCAGAACAAACTGGAGGGAAGAGGGATGAATGATGGATCATTCACCATCACTCACTTCATCTACCACTTCTCATCTCGCCACTGGGGTCTGATCCTCTCTCTGACCACACCCTCCCCCACCTTGTCCTCACTTCCACGGCCCTTTCCTCCTCAGGCGGCTCAGGCTACCCCTTGGCTGCTTTGAGCTCCCTTGTTTTGCCACAGCTTGAGGCAGGGGCCCCTCAGCGTTGTGGTGTGCTGCATGCTTGCCCTGTCTTCCTCCTCGCCCCTCTGCTGGCAGTTTGGAGTAGGTGGCAGGGGTGTTGGTCCAGCTTGCAGCCCCTGTCTCCAGCTTCCAGCCTTTCTGTTCAGTTAACCCTCAGTGCCTGGTCATACTGTTTGAATTAACCTGAATGCTACTGTTTGGGTTCAGTTCCTGTGGTTCATTTTTTTTAAAATATACACTTCTGTTTTCTGTTGTTGGCTCAGAAAGCATGTGTCCCTGTTTTTAACAGCGAGTAAATGATCTCCTCCTCCCGTTGTTCCCAGTTTAATCTCACAGAATTGGACAATAGGGACCCGAAACATTGTTTACTGAATGATCTTTTGCCTAGGTAGGTCATGGATGTTTTGTGAATTTGTTTTACTGTAAGTTCACAGTACAGTATGTGTGTAAAGATGTTAGTATTGTATGTTTTGATCAGATTGTCTAATGCAAGTTGTTGTTAGTTTACAGTCAATCATCTTGTGGACATGTTTCCACTTGGTCCAACAATGGTCTACCCAAAAATAAAACCTATGAGGATTTGATTTACACATGATGTTTTTATTATCGTCCAGCCACTGTCTACTGTATATGAAAATATACTGTGATTCACTTTTCTTTTTTTTTTCTTTTCTTTTTGGTGAATTTGTGACTGAAATGTGACAGAAATGTTGGGCCACCTGTTACTGATTCAGCTCCTGAAAGAATGATGCTGATGATAGATACCGTAGCTGTGAAATGGTGAAAGGTTTAAGATGCGATTATCTCAGAAGTTTAGGGGCAAATATAACAGTGTTAATAACCACAGAACTGTCAGATGTGAGAAACGATGTCCACTGGTTCCCCCTCCCTTTCTCAACGGCACATAATGTACATGATAACATTTTCCGTTTTCTATTTGATGATGTTAAGTTGGGATACTGCTTTCTGTTTTTATTTTGAGCTGGAAACTTGTAGCTTATTCTGCCTGATTGGAGAGAAACTCTCTTAACTGCAAATTATGAGTAACAATTACATTGTTTGTGTTTTGGATGAAGCCATTGAAAAGTGATGGACTTAATCATGACGTGGACTGCCGATCAGATCCCTGCTGAATCACGCTGTTTGCCACCTTTATCTAAACGATATCAAACAAAGTGTTTTTGTTTGTTAAATTGTCTGAGTTATAAACGACAAAATCAGTCAGACGAGGCGCAGATCGCTGCTTTGAGGCACCAGTGGCTTTCCTGTTGCCTGCCAGTGCTCTGCAACGAGACTACCACAAACCTTTTTAGTCGACGCCCCCGAATAACCTGCCTGTACAGAGAAGGTGGTTTGATGGAATTAGAGAGAATATATATGAATATATAAATATTAAAATTTAAAAAGGAAAACATCTATTTTAACTATTGAAGGTCTTACCACTTTATCTGCTTTGCAAAGTAAGACTTCTTTTCCTTTGTAAGGTCTACCAAATGGTGTGTTTTGCACTTTTTAGTTTGCGTTCCATTTGGTAGCCCATGCTTGTGTTTTGGAGCACTGAATACTTTGTATTGTGTTTACTGTGCCAATTAAATATGCCTGGAAAGTAAACAATGCTGTTTTATGTCTTTTCATTGTCCTCTTGGGAGTCGTGCACAGTCAAGAGCCACAACTATCCAAAGGTATTTCAATAAAATGGATTGATGAGAACACACTATCGATGTTTGTAGATGCATCAGATCTGATGGTAAATCTTTTGATTTAATTATAAGAAGATTATGTTCATCACAAACACTACATGACCATATCTCTCTCTCTCTCTCTCTTAGGGTGTATTGTGATTAATGTCAATGTAATATATGTCAATGTAAGTTCTCAAAGCTCAATGTGTGGGACATTCAAAGACCTATGGTTCATAACTTTTGGAAAATCCAAATCAACCTACAAGGCAGAGTAAGCATAAGGAGGCCTTGCCTAAGGACTCCTACTGGAGGTAGATCACAGGCGGGATCTGAATCCCTGTCTCACTGCATGAAAATCTCAGAAAATCCCCAGGACTACCAACAGTATTAGTGTAGTGATGGTCCACAGTAAACAGACCAGACATTGTTTGTAGTCTAGATGCAGAATTCCAATGTGGCCACCAGAGGACAGTCATGTTCCATCAAAATGTGGAAACTTCGCTTCAATAAAAACGAGTCTCCAACACTGCTTTTCTATTTTTTATTGCAGTTTTCTTTTTTTCAGTGACAGCACAGCTCTTTTTTTAACATGAGAAAACTTGTTAAATTATGCAAACGGCACTTTAAAAATGCTCTTATCTCTGTTTTTAGCGCCCACACATATGGTTTTGGGTTTGGTTTTGAATTTTATGTCTTAAACTCAGTGAACATTTTTTTCAAGGTGTCTCTTTTATGCACATTACTCCTACTATATTGCTGCAATTGACCACCAGACTCTGCAGCAGTCACATGCACTGATCTGGCCCAAAGTCAAATTAGGATTGTCAATTGATTCCAGCCCACTATCTGCAGCTGTGATCAGTCCCAGTTGCCCCACAGAAATATGCAGGCGCATGCTGTGTACCAGATGCTCCACTCACCTCCTCCAAGACACTTTCAAATAGCCTAATTGGCCTTTGCTCTCTGGAACACACACAAAAAAAGCTGCAATGTACTGTGGCTCGAAATGGCTAAAGAAAATTTGTTGCTTCAGTGGCTCCTGTGGGGCGAATGAGCTTCTTGTTCCAACATGACTCAGTTATTTCCACTTTGCTTTGTTAATTAGTTTATTTGGCAGGGGTATCTTACGCATCAATTTCCAATTCTTTCAGGAGCTAGCCTAGAATTGCAAATTTTCCCAGATCCTGGTTAAAACAGTGAGTAACAGTATTAAAACTTTATTAGCATACAGTATAATTTCAAAGACAATATGCATCATCCTTGAAGGAACTGAAATGCTGAAATAGAGACCAAACAAGAGGGATGGAAATTACAAAGCATTACTGTAAAAAAGCTAAATTTAATGTGTTGTAATCAGTAAATGGCTTCAACATCACATAACTCAGCGAGAGGTTGATCATCCACAGAAACAAACTACTTCTCTAAAACAGACCACTGCTTTTAACCTTTCTTTGAGAATTGCTTTAACTGGCTCAGATAAATTGTCCATCTGTTGTTTGGTCCAAATTAGTTAGAGAACAATCTTTGCAGACTTTCTGATCATTCAGCGACGGGCGTCCTTCTCTTGTTGAGGGTGTTTTTGATAATAGTCACATGCTAAAGACATTCATTAATTTCTTTTAAAATGATTTAATGTTTGTTCTTTTGCCTTTAATTTTCTATTAAAACAGCTACAATATAGTGATATCCCTGGCTGATTTTCTTCTTTTTCTACCTAACTGGCACTCAAAGCACCTTTACACTGTCTCCCATTTACCCATTCACACACATCAATGACCTGACTCACCAGGGGCAACTTGGGGTTCAGGCCTTTTACTGTGGAGGACACACAGTGGACAGCTGCTGTTGTCCTCAGTGTGCTGAGAGGCAGCATTAAGGTTCATATCACTTTAGGTGAAATGAACAAACAGGTTAATAGGTCTCTTGTGTTGTGGAGTCTCAGCATCCTGCAGACAGAATGAGACACTGCAGGAGAACACGTCCTCTGAGACAACAAAGCGACAAACCGTGAAGCACAAAGTGTGTTAAAAAAAAATAATCACCCATTGAACAGTTTCAATTTGGTGATTTTACACTTAAATTGACAGATTCAAAGAGATAAATCAGCTCTGATACAGCATAACCTAACTTAAAAGGGACTTTTAGTGTTTAACTAAACCTCGGTGCATAAATCCAGCGTCCTGTTTTGAGGTTGCAATAAATTTTTGGCTGGACACCACAGTGTTGTACCTGTTTCAGTCTGTTCCATTACTGGTATGTTCCTGTCTGGCCCGGTGTGAGATCAAGCTGCTTAATGGAGAAAGCACACCTCTGGACGTCAGCCCTTTCATTACAGGCTGGTGGGGGCTGGCATCTGTCTGTAAAACTCATCAAGGCTGTCACCCACCTCATGTCCTGCACGTGTGTGTCCGTATAATAGCTTACCTATGCAACTTGGTTTTTGACAGTAGATGCTATTAAACTTTCATTTCTGTTGTCCAGGCTCTGAGCTTATGTCATTAACCTTCTCAACTTAAAGCAGTGTTAACCAGAAAACCCTGAGGGCCTTGTGGACCTCTTTTCCAGATCTCCTAATGAGATTACATCATTGATCCAGTACAGGTGTTCAGAATCAAACTTTATTCGTTATTCACAATCTTTGAAATGGCAATGTCAAATCAAGCCTGGGATAAGTAAACAGTTTTCATTGCTGAACAGCACTCAGCTGCTACCGTGCTCTTCTTCACTGGAAGATCTTCAACAAATATTTCACAGCCAAACTATGTTGAATCCTTCCCTAAAGTATGAGAACAACGGGCAAGGAAGACAAAAACCACCAGTTAACAAAAGACACAGTCACGTGTCCGACTCAGACTGTGTGACAGACAGCAATACTATTAATAGGCCATATGTTTATTTTAGACACACACACACACACACACACACACACACACACACACACACACACACACACACACAATGCATTCACAGAATCATTTCTTAAAAATGAAACCACAGACATTTTGCCAGTGTAATGAAGAAGGTCTCTGAAAACCAAGAAAAATGAAAAATGTGCAAAAACAGGTCAGAGAGAAGCTGGTTCCTCCATCTGGAATAGATATGCTGTCAGCAGGCCAGGACCTGAGCTGCGCTGAGATAATACTTGGATTGAAGCTTCACTTTTTCTATAATATTCTGCACGTTATGACAACTCAGCACTGTCCTCACAACAACAACAACAACATTATGACCTTGTTGTGCTGCCATCTGGCAACAAGTCATGAATATGATCAACAAATGTCTATTTAAAAAAGCATAAAAGACAACAAATCTGGTACAGACCAAGTACAAAATGTCCCATTGGTTGGTTTGAACATACCCTTGACTTGATTCATAGCATGTGCAAATTTCAGCGGTCATAACTTTCTCAGAGCTGTAACAGCAGGAGGTTGAGGCATCATTCATGTGCACTACATGTTTACGTTACGCCTGGGGGCGTGTCGGCAGATACTTTCCCCTTTCCCTACAGCAGGTCTGGCTGTTCATCTCTCACGTCTTTAATTAGGTGCTTCTAATTAGAGACAACGGCGTGCAACCGTGGGTCAGAGATCGTAAAACACCTCGCAATCGACCAGAAAATCTCTGTTGCTCTGTGTGCACTCTCACTTTCATTTGCTCTTGTTTCCTTTTCTCTCAAGGCATAAGCATAATGATGATGAAAAAATATGAATATACTGCCATTAAGAGGAGGAAGGTTCCTTCAGCACTAATACATGAGCTCACACAAACCTGAAACATTTCTCTGAATGCAGTTAGTTAACTGAAGCTTATTCTCTGGAAGCTATAGAAATAATCACATCAATAGGGAAACCCCGGAGACCAAGACTCTGACGTAGTGATCCAAAAAAAAAAAAAGGTCTTAGTAGACTGCAGAAAATCTGTAACGATATGATCTGCATACTTCCACTGTTAGCTCGCTGGATGTTTAGATTTTATAATGTGTGTCTGGAAATTCCTGTGAGAATGAAGGTGACAGAAAGCTACAGTAGCTGTGAACTTTAAAAAAAACAGCACCCGTAAAAAAACAAGAGTACCAAACAATGAAATTCCTCCTGTTACCTCTCCACCCTGTTGAGTTGTAATTTGGATTCAACAGTGGCTCAGGGCCATACGGTCAGATTGCAGTGTGACATTTTTACGTTGACGGTTCATACAGAGTCCTCCCAGTGTCATCATTGCCTTTTAAGTCCCACAACAAATCACACACACACACACACACACACACACACACACACACACACACACACACCACTGTGGAAAATGACATTTGGAAGCACATTTTGGTGCGTATTCACAGTGAATACCACAGCGTATGAGTGTAAGGAATGCCTTCACCGCAGGACAAAGGAACGTCTGTTGCCTCAGCCGCGCTTTGTAATCTTTGGACAATTTCATAAGGCCCTTTTCTACCCAGTGTGACTGCAACTGTGGCAAGCGTCCAGCCCATTGGACCACCTCAGACTCCTAGCAGCCGTACCACAGATAACTCATCTCACAACTAGAGCCGGTCCAACCACAATCTTACGGAGCCAGCAACAAACCCAGGGTAATTTAGGGCACAGATCCTCCCCAGCCCTTCAAAACCGAGGACATGGATACACACAGAGAGGCAAAAACCTAATGGAGATTAGGCTTATAAATAAAACTCTTCTTCTTTCCTACTAGAAACCTTCTCCCACATCATTCACTTCATATAAACCACAAGCTCAGTTTAATTAGTATCTTTCAGAGAGTCAAAATAAAAATTTCTAATTCTACCATACACTCGATTCTTTACTGTGTTCGTTCCCTTTGACCTGAAAATCCTGAGTTAACTTTAAACATCTAATTTACTTTTTGTTAACAGTAAATCCACTGTTCATGTGAATTCATTCTCCTGTTACATTCTGTTTTCTTCCTAAGAACACCATCAACAAGCCTTTGTCCTATATTCAGTGGTCCTATGGGAAATTATATTGGTGAAGAGTGGAAAAGTCAATGTGACCAAACCGGGACATTTAGGGATGACTAAGGATTTCTGTTAGTCTTCTAACCTTCTACTAAACATGGATGCTGTTCCACTTTCCGTGGTATTTGTATTTGTCTACTGTTGAGAGATGGACTCCACCCTGGATGACCCAGAAACATGCTTTAATTAAGAGGCCCTGTCACCAATAAAATCCCAGGGTGCTTGTAGGACAGCAGTTCTAATTTCTTCTCCATTTAATTCATGAGATGACTCTTTCCGTGGGCTCGTCTCATTCCTGAACTGATTACCAATCACAGGAAGGATTCCCCAGGCTCCACTAATGAAAATGTGGCGGAAACCAATCGAGGACACGCATTTAAATGAAGGATTACTTTTTTAAAAAGTTCTTTTGAGAATCAAAGAGGGAGAAATACAAGGAACCAGTAGGCCTGAGTACATTGTTTGACTCTCTTTATTAAATTCAAACCTGAGTCTGATATTGGATCTGTGTGTGCTGCTGTTATGTTCTAGTTTTCAAAGGTGTTATCACAAAATTTAAAAACACAAATTCATGCATGTATTGAACAATAGGAAGGCTATTTCAGTAGGCACTGGTCTCAGCAGACCCTTTGACGTGTCTTAGCAGGAAAGCAGGACACATGTAGTTAATTATCAATCACTGCTCACTGGGAACAAAGCTGTCATTATGCGATTGGTTGCACCTGTGCTTTTCTTGCTATAACAAGCTAAAAATGACACAGAGTGGACTTTACAGGCGTCCTTTTCGTTTGATCAGTCTGTTTTATGGCCTGTCTGAATCATCTCTTTTCTCGTATCTTTCTTGTGAATATTATCAACAGAGGTGGTGTTTTTTGTGTTTTTTTTCCCCCCTTTTTATGCAGATGACACGAAACCACGATAATTAAACACCTTCAATTCTTTCTTTGGGATATGGAAACATCTTCACTCATAACGCAGGTGAGCTTTTGCAGGCTTGATCTAAGTTTTTTTTTTTTTTCTTTTCTGTCACACAAAGAGAAAAATCCAAAACAGGCATATTTTCTATCAGGGAAAGGTCTCCAGCGTGTTTCTTCTGTTTTAGTGACCTAGATAAACTGACTCATGTTTTTGTTTCTTCTAGAGTCGTCAGCTGCTGTGTCTCTGGCGGAGCTGCCTCCTGTGTCAGAAATGTCAAATCTAGTCGAGATTTAGCTGCGTGGGGATATTACTCAACAGTGCAGAAAACATGAATGCATTTCTCTCCTCTGCCTTGGTATTTTTTTATTTTATCAATGTGTAATGACAAACATTCACCTTTACCTCGACAATTACCTGCCAATAGTATTCCTGAGTCTGGTCCTATAATGTTGTTCAAGTGTGGGACATATGCACACATTATTTCATGTGTAAGAACAGGTTTGTTTTTTTTTTTTTTTTTAAAGATGCATTCCTTAATTTCTGACTAATTGAACCAAGACAGCCAATTACCTATAAGTGACATGCAAACATGGATAGTTTTAAATGATCTATTTAACAGCACACGGCTCAGCTGTATCTGCTTTGTCCTTATTTGCACTTTGCATTTTTCACCACGACCCAACGTTCTGACTTCATTCATAGAAGTTTAAAGGCACCCTCTGGACTTTTCTTGTCAACACACAAAGTTATATCCTCTGTGAATTTCTCAACCGAAGTGCATTGTGGGTGCTCTTGAGGTCTGAAAAACATGTTGAATGCATTTCATTTCTCATAAACTTTTGCAAAGCAGTTGTTGCAGATATTTTGGCAGTACTGTTTATATCCATCACCAACTGTTGGTGAATCGCACAGACCAGCTGCCATAAAACCAGCCACATACATCTGTGCACGGATCGTGGCGAGAAACAAACCAAATGTGAGTCTCTCTTAAAACACTGATCTGTAGCACCGCTAGTGAAAATATCTGCTCTGTAGCTTTAACCTTACCTTTGAATTTTGTTGCAACTTAATACTTAAAGGCATGGTAACGTCTGTGAACAGGGAAGGCTACAAAACCTTATTGGTACCAAATATTACCAGCATTGGTGGTTGTTGAAATGTAACATAATTGAATAAAGTGCAATATGAGTAAGAGAAATGTTTGTGGTTGAAATAGCTTTTTCTTTTTTTAAGAGAAGTACAGATAGTATTCATTTGGGTACCAACCTTTTGGAAAAAGTTAAAATGTGAAATATTGATATTGGCCCACGTCTTGAAATCGTCTGGCTACTTCTTTTTCTTCCCTCTAAAAATACAGGCAAGTGTTATTAAATGGAGCAAGACTGGCTACTTGGGAACGTTTGGATGGATTTCAAATGGCCTCTCAATAATCTATCACTTCTATGGAGCTTGCTGTGATTGTGTTTGCTTAAAGGAAGCATGACAAAAGTGCCCCAGTGGTCCTACAGTTCATGGCTGATGCAATTGCTGGTGCAGAAGGGATATCTCAGTCTGACTACATGAAGTTTGATCTTCAAAGGCAGACTTTGGCCCGGAGCTTGAATTCACTATCACAGAAAACTAAAGGCAGGTGTGAGATTCCCCAGTTTTTCAGTCAGATTTTCTATCTGTAAAACTTTGGCTGATAAGACACCATGGTGTCAGATGGATTCAGAAACTACAACTGAAATACAAAAACATGATTTAATTATGAGCTATAGCTCTGAATAACAGAGCACCCAAAGGTGTCACACAGATCAGGACAGATTACCCTCAGGTGGGAGATCTGTGACACTGCCTTTGTAATGAAACCACCCAGCAGAGAACACAGAGAGGGGGTTTGGACTTAGGGGGAGAAAAGATGTGGTCTCATTTATAATCACAACATGGAATCAAAAGCAATTGTCTTTGTGTTGGTTGAACCATTTCTTAGAGAAAGAGGAGGTGTCACTGACATGCTGAGGCTGGGTTGCATGTGGGTGGGCTCGGGAGAAAAAGCTTCAGTGCTAAAGTGAAGTAATCTGATTAAAGTCAACGATTAAGTGCTAAATTGATCTACTCATCTGTTTTAAACACGTTAGGCTCAAACAGGCAAAGAGTCATGTGCCAGTGCTGCAGTATTTAATTTTTCTCTGACATTTTAAGAAACTCAGGAGAGTTTTTTAAGTTTATTTCATGTCGTAGAGTTTGATTTGTGGAGGTGAAAACACAGGTGGAACTAATGACATTAATGGTCCATCTGTTTCATTAGGTGTCACACTAGTGAGTCATCATGCACAGTACCAGAGCCCTGAGACTGGACCGCTGCAGCCATCATGAATAGTATTATTAACACCTGTGGCTAATGGTATTAAAAACACCTGTGACCAGTCAGAATGCCTCTCCTGAAAGGGGGGTATTTATTGGAGTTTCTTAGCTCTACACTGGTTATATTTTATACTTGTTCTAGTATCCGTTTAGAATAATAAATAACAATAGCCTACAGTATATCTTTGTGTTTCGTTCCAACAGGATATTGTGCAATATGTGTACCAGATGTCCATCAAACTGCAGCTTTACAAAACCACCGACAATTAAACTTCACTAGATAAAAACAAAATGTTTTTCCAGATATTTATTAGTAATTTGTTGTCTGATTTTTTTCTTGGTGCTCTCTCACCACCAGCTACAGTTTCCTTTTAATCCTTTGCACCTGTGAGTATCTCCTCAATGACCCTTGATGCAATTCACTGTGGTGCACACACTAAAACATATATTCATACTTTTTACCACTTGAGCAATGGAAACAAGCTGCAAACATAGCAGATGAATCTGATAACACACATTTGTGGCCACTTGTTGAAGGTATAGATTCTCTCCTTTACTTTGCACCGACACTCGAGGGATATCTAACTTTTAACTACTAAATCCACTGTGTTCACCAGCTAGTAAACATACATACACCAATTAGCTGCAACACAGTGGTGCTAATGTTTGATGCTGACTATGATCCACAGGTGTCAGAACACATGGTGCATCGTAGCTTGCAGCACACGGGACTGTGTGGCCACAGACTGATCAAAGTGCCTGCCTGCTCATCCACCAGGTGCTTTTAATATCATGAACTAGATTATAATGCTGATTTAATCAGATGGCAAGTCAGCTGAGAGAGAAGACAAACAAAATGTGCCTTTGATTAATTTGAAACAAGAAATAATCGTCCTTAATGATTAAAAATACAAACATAAAGTGGTAAATTATGTTCATATAGTAGGCTAACATAGTTAACATGTAAATTAACTGGAGGTTTTACCAGTACCGGCAGTACGCAGTAAACTTGACAGTACAAACTGTGGTCCTGGACTGCTTCAATTTTGCACTTAGTAAAGTACAGTCTTTCTTATGATCTGCTTTTTTAGCTGTCAAACTGCACATGAAGGTTTTTTTTTTTCTTTATTGGATCTCTTGCAGGAGTGTGACAGCATTTTAGGTGAGTGTCTTTCTTCCAGCTGGGGCCTGAGAGCCAAACTCCAGTCCAGCTGGGGTGTGTAACAAGGCTTGGGACAGCTCATGTTATCCCTCACGAGTCATCCCCCTTTTCACAGTCCCCCAGAGATCTCAGATAGGCCTCACGCTGTGGACGAGAGTTTACATGGCAATTACTTTTTGTCTTACAATTTATTTACACTGCAGTCGTCTAGCAACCACCACAACACTCATCAGCTCCCCCTCTTCTTATGCTTACGGTGTCACGCGTAGTTATCCCCTTTTTTACTTAAAGCCACATCTGCTGCAGACTGGGGTCTGCGTGTTTTGACCTGTTCAGGTACAGGTTTCAGGAGTTATGGGGTCAGATTGCGGATAGTTCTGGTGGGAGTTCAAAGAGAAACAAGCTGTGACTCAGAAAAACCAAACCAATTCACTAATCAGATGGAGATAACTCTGCTTTAAACGTTGTACAGTCACAATGTTGTCTGGGAACTTATCAACGCTTTGCTCTTCCGCCTCGTGCTCCCTTGTCTGCAATGAATGTTTTCTGGAGCAAAAGAGAAGGATCAGCGTCCAATGCCTCCGGTCTGCCATGACATCATCCCTGCACACATCTGGAAACGCTAAAGCTTGTGTGTGTGTGTGTGAGTGTAGGAGAAGGGGGAACTACAGGGGAATAGAGGGGCCGGTGACACATCAGCAGTACAGCAAAAAATGGGGGAAGAGCAAAGGAAAGGAGAGGAAAAAGATTGTTTATTTCAGGAACACAGACAAATATGAGATGTCTAAGCAAATCGTGTAAACATGTTATATTCTGCCAGGGCACTAATGAATCAGAACCACAGCCTATGGAGAGAAACGTGAAACTGTCATTAAAGGATTTGTTTTTTGTTGTAATTAGTTTTTTAATGAGGAAAATATTTGTATAGTTTTAAAATGAAGGTTGATGTAGTGTTTTCAAAATTTATAAGCAAGTTTTAAGCTGCCTGTGTCAAAAAAGTGATGCCATCCCATTTATTGGCCTATTTCATATTGATTTTTCTTAGTTTGTCTGTGTGACTACATGTTTTGCTTGTGGAAATTCTATAATAGGCCAAAGGAATGACAAGAAATTTGGCAAAGTCATGATTTAGTTTCTCATTCTCACCACTAGGGGGGACAAGCTGCTTTAAAGGTTGTGTGTTCCAGTCTGTGATCTGTGATGTTGACTGCCTGTCAAATTATGAGAACTGAAGCCTTTTACGACTGTTATAAAACTTCTAAAGCAGAGAAAGATAATATTAGTCAGACATCTTGATTTATGCTGTGTTCAAGGTGCATTTGATAAGAGTACATTTATTGGATTATGTATATCTGCCAGATGGAGGCAAATATAAAGGGAGTATACGTGTGCATGCACAGTTTAAAATCCCATATTCTTATAATGTGACATGTGTAAAAGAGGACATTCATAGAAGAGCAGAGAAGAGCTGATGGCCGGGATGTGGAAAAAGCTGTTTGCCAGATGTGTGTTCCAACATTGCAACATGCAAACAAAATTTTAGTCAAACCTCTCATTTAGTATTTTATGATTAACATCCTCCTTTTGAAGAAAATCACCCAAAAAAGTTCAAAACTTCCAAGCTATCTTCTTTCCTGTCAAAACCGCACTTTCTTCTCCTCAGTACTTTGCTTTGCAACAAATGTTTTTAGCTATCAAACTCACTTCAGGGTGGCCATTGTCATCACCGACATGGAGGGATGAGAATTTACAGTAGGAAGGATAGAGGAAAAAAAGTGAAGTTGATGTGAAAAAGACAGGCTGGGGCAGCAAGTTGTAGAAGGGTGTCCAAATATATTACGCAAGAGAACACGAATTGGAAGGTAAGAAGAATAGAAGAATGAGAAAGGAGGGAGAGGGAGCATGAGGGATATACAGTTAGTCTCTGGAGCCCACGTGTACTGGAAGCTCAGGAGATGATAGACGCTGTTTTCCTCTCTGAAACTGAGTGCAGTGTGGCCCCGTTTATCTTGCCACAAGAATCTGCAATGTTGTTGTCTCCAGCAGGGCCTGCGGAGCACAGCGGACCGCAGCAGAGCAGTGCTCTCCAGAACCCTAATCCTGAACTCTGCTGAGTTAGGATGCATTACCACCAGAGCCACAGACACTGCCCTGCCACATAACCAGTCTATCTGTCTGTCTCACTGTCCTGCTCCCTCCTCTTCTTTCTTCTCCTCCTTCCTGTCTTGTTTGGGGTGCATGTGTCTGTCTTCATGGCCACCATGACAAACTTGTCTACAATGTTCATGTGCCGAGGTGGACTATGTTTTATTTCCATGACCAACTTCTACCCCCCTGGTTCATGATGTGGTGAACTAGCCAACTCCCACTCCTATCCTACAGTCAGAACAAGGCTTCAACCCCATGGGGTTATCCTTCCTTCAGTCTGGAACAGTGGAAAATGGTGTGACTCACAGGGTGATAAATTCCTTTCCTATGTTGAAGGATTTCCCAAGGAAACCATTGAATATGAGCTACCACAAGCTGCAACTGATGAGTTAAAATAAATAAAACCTTCATGCTGCATTTTGATTTAACGACATAACCAGTAAATCAGGTAAAATATCTTTGCTCTTGAATGAATGTAACATTCCCACTTTTTAATTTCACTACACAAAAAAAAGAGACAATATTATTTGATTTGACCCTGAAATGATTTTTATGACATCTCCTGTTTTCTCTATCCTGATACGATCTCACATTTTCCATGTTGTTGGATTTTATTTCTGTTGATTTATTACTTTCCAGTTGGTGTCACAACCTGGCTTCTGCAGATGCATTGCACAGTTATGTCATATTAGACTTGGGCAAAATTCTTCATGTTGCTTGGCTCAAACTTGTAGCTCAACAGGTTTCTAATGTCAACTGACTGGCAATGACTGCAACACCTTGCATTATTTGTGCACAAAAAAAGTATTTGTTGTCATTTTTAGATTGACTAAACAAATAGTATCTTGAACATGACAGTTCTCTGTCCATCCGAAAAGAAACACGTCCAATGGCAAGTGAGTTATACAGCTGTGAGTATATAAATCACTGCTGAGAATATCAGAAAAGACAGAAGAACTAAATAGTTCCCAGCTGCAGTCTTAAGTCAGCCTAGCCTTCATCTATCCTCAAAACATCATGGTAATGAAGACCAACAAGCTGTTTTCAATCAAACAACACAATCCACATCAGTCCCTCCTTACTGTTATTTTCCACTCCTCCATTCATATGGGGGATTGAGAGTTGTAAAAACTGGATTTTGTTGTTCTTACAGGAAGAAAATGTGCAGAAACTGTCTGGTGTTGAAGGTTGAGTAATGCCCAGAGAACAGGGGGGTCTGCTCAGACTCACAAGGTGATGCAATCAGGTGTGACAGAGGAGACTCTTAGGTGTGAAGGTCTGTCACACCTGCTTGGATCAATAACAGGACACATAAATCACAGTGAGAAAATTATCTCACAGTTTGACATCCAACATGAATTTTATGTCTTCATAAATGAAGAAAAGGTACATCATAGAGGAAACAACAGCAACACATTAAAAAGTAGAAAGCTGGTTAATGGTTTACCGACTCACACTGTCTCACAATAGATGTTTTTTTATTCCTACATGGACAATTAAACTTTTCATCATCTAATTCAGACAGCCACTATCCCACTGAAGTAAACTTTCTTGTTTGCTGAAAGATCAAATGAAATTGGTGCCATTGTTTTTAAGAATCTCCTAGAATCAGTATCAGTACTCGGAGACCACAAACCACAGAAATCCTGGTCTCTAGACTACTGGTTTTCAATGGTACTTCAAGCCCGGGCCGGAGACCTCATGTTTTTCATAACAAGCATCACATCAGGGTTTGATTTGGCCTTGGAAAATCTATAGGGACAGAAAACAGTGGTGTTCCCTGTTCCAACAACAAGGATTGAGAACTGGCATTGAAATTAGGATTCATTGTCAAGGTTGCTTCACCTCGTTAAAAGACATTTAGCATTGGTATACAGCAGTACAACAGACCACTGAAAGAATAACAGTTATATGGATTTTAAAATAATAAAAAGTGACATGGGAACTAAAGGAACATTAGAGAAAAGGATGGTATTGGTAAATGAGGAGTGAATGGGGATAGGTGAATGTGTTCAAATGGAAAATAAAAAGAATCCGGTGCCTCAGTTTGGCGTTAAGCAAACTTAAAAAGGTGTTTGCAATACAGGGGACCACAATAGGAAGGTGATGCTTTGAATGTTGGGTACACAGGACGTGTAGCATACACATTTCTAATCCACTCTTTCGCTGCCCTCTTCGCCATGGAAATACAGATGGCAGTAATTATCAATCAACAAATGTGTGGAGGGAACAGAATCCTGTAGGCAGCCAAAGTTTTATAAAATTACCCGTCTCCTGTGTTTCAGTGACTTTTGTTTTTCTTTTATATACCTACTCCCCCTCCACAAATCTGTGGGACCTCTCAGCTCAGAGACATCTGAGCCAATGTTTTGGGTCTTTCAAAGACCACTTTTGTTAAGACTTTTCTGTTGGATTTGATTTCTTTTGAAAATAAATGAAAGCCCAGTATACCTACTCTTAAAGGAGAACTACCATTTTAGTTTTCTCATCATCCTACAATCACAGGTCACTTAACGCGCTACTTTAAACAGTTTAGGTCGGCCGTGTGATGCATGTCATCCAACCCATATGTGTCATCATATTACTTTGATGAAGTGTGTGTTCATTTGGAGTGAGTTTGACTGAGTGTGCACTGTAAAGACATAAAAGCAGGAGTGAATGTAGAAATAACATGCATGTCAGAGCTGAAAATGGAACCCACTCTCTACTTTAACCTCAGTCGTCGCCATTTTACTTGAAAGCACGAAACCCCTGACCCCTCAGCATCCAGGACCTCAAGCAAAAACAAATGACCTCACCAATTTTCCTCTTCACTCATTCTCTTAGATTTACAATGTATGTGTAAAGAGAGGCTTAAGTTACCTCAGATATCAGCCATGAGATCTGAACTACACTACACCTTGAACGCTTGACACTTTGACACACACAAAAATGCATCATTTTTACGCCCCCTCTTTGCCTTGCAGCTCTTCCTTGTGGCTCCTCGTAGTCTGGTAAACCCGCTGTACTTCGACTCAGATCGCCTTGTTCTTGCCTAAGGTGTGAGTGAGTTTTCGGTCTTCACAGCCTCCCTGGGGATGATGGAGCTCCTCCAAATTGATGTATCAATTGCTGAAGTGTTGTGTCATGACTTCACAGTGTGGCCACATCACAGATTCATGACCAGCTTGTTCTGTACCAAAAACTTAATCTAAACCACCACCAACAAGAGACTTTTTTTTTTCCCAGAGCATTTAGGGACCCGATTTCTTCTAAAATCTTCTATGCGGCAGCTGCTGGAAAGCCTCTCGTAAGGATTAGTCAGTGTCTGTGCTTGAGTCCATGTTGGTGATTACTGGTGGGAGTGATGGAGTGTTTTTTTACCCACAATGAAGGAAATGTCTCCCACACTGTGACTCACTCACTTCACCTCACTCATGCTGTTCAGGCTGTCCTGTTCATCTTTATTCAGATTCTCACGATGATCTGACTTTCTCCAGTCGTGTGTGTACGTGGAACTAGGACATGTCCTATGTCTTCTAAAGTAAACAAACTGCCTGCACAGGCTCTACAGATGTTCAAAGATGTTAACAACAGAGAGGGTCAATGCTCTCCAGATGTCTTCATAATGATTGGTCAGCAGTGAGAGGATCTGTGATCTCATCCCTGAGCTATTTGTGCGTATGTCTGAGTGACAGAAAGAGAGAATGCAGCGTTTTAGAAACCCCTTCATTTATTGTAACTTAATGAGCATTCTTCATCTTCTCCTCCATCCTCACTCTTTCCATTCTTACCACATCTATCTCTTCCACCCCCTCCTCTTTAGCCTGTGCCTTGTGTTTTAGCTGGCAGACATAAATCAAGTGTCTGGAATGGAAACACTCACGTTACTGGTGTGCCACATATGTTTACATTTAAAGCCTTTTCCTTTTTTTTTTTTAACTCTTTCACAGAGAGGGCACCTGAAAAACACAGGAGGGGGAAACTGCTGGAAAGTGTGATTCAACTAAAAATGTCTGAACAATCCCCCCCCAACACATGTGAGCCTCCCACTCCAGCAGCTTAGCAGACTGAGATCAGTGTAGCAACCAGTGGAGAAAGAGAGAGAGAGAGAGAAACAAGAGAGGAGGTATGGTTCTGCTTGACCCGTGAGGCCGACAGAGGTGGAAAGAATGTGCTGTCCAGCCGGTGAACACGTTAACATAGAGGGGGAAATAAACTTCCTACAAGCAGCTTTCCCACCATCACAAACCCCCTCACCCGCCATTTACACATGGAGAGAAGGGAGGGAGGGAGAGTGGAAGAGGAGGAACGTGGAAGGGGAGGAGGGGAACGAAAACGCAAACTGCAGAGAAATGGAAAGGGTATTAAATGGCAAGAAAAGACAGAGAGGGAGGAGGAATGTGGTTGACCAGAAGAAAAAAACTTAAATGTAAAAGATGCATTTAATCTTCAATTTAAGACAGAAGAGATACAAAGACACAAGGAACCGAGAGAACAGTACAATCATATGGAAGAAGGGGGTGAAACAGCCAGGTGACCACAGTCACTGCTAACTGAGGCTCATAGAACTGGCCAATACTTTAAAGCACTAATTCAATATTTTAGTTAATATAATCATACTTCATTTGCTCTAAGATTTGCCCTTTGCTGCTGTCATGTTTCCCAAATATGCAGCTGTTTGCCCATCTGTTCCCACTGAAAGTGTAAAAAGTAAAATGCATCATGGATACAACCTTTCTCTTATAAAACAAGCTCAATTGCCTCAGACACTGGCACTGCATGCACGCCTCTGCAGAGGAGACCCCTTTTTTAAAATTGTCTGTATAAATGCATGTAATAGATGCATGCAAACTGCAACTTGACTGGTTGGTGGGGGCTTAACTGTGAGATGCCAATTCTAATCCCATCATGAGATCTGATTTAACTCAAAATAAACAGTGCACATTCATTGTAATGAGGGAACATTTCATCCAGTACAACAGTGTGGCTCTCTCTCTCAAAACTTGTTTGTGTGATCAGTTCAGTTTTGGTTTTCGTGACTGTGATTTGTTGACAATAAGAAAAATATAGAGTACCACCATCCTTTAAACAAAGTTCCAAAACTAGTGCAAATGAATATGTGATGCATGATTTAGGCGTAATCTTTGTCCATTATGAAAATCAGTTAGCACACAAGTGAAACCTGATCCTTTAAAATCTGCTGTAACACATAAAACCATAACTTAGGCAAGTCTCAAGAGTATTCTAAATGATTTTCATAACATTTGAAAATGACTGAAAGTCAGTGGATGCTTGGTTAAAAAAAAAAAAAAAAAAAAAAACATTAGGGTGCTAGAACAAAACTCAGGTTATTGTGACTTGTTGTAAATTGATTCAAACACACTTTAAAATGTGATAAGAGATATATCTGCTTCAAGTGTCTGGTTCTCCTGCCTCCCTCTATTATTATGTTACAATAATTAATAATAAAAAATGAATTCTGCATTACATAGGTACATTATCTACATGTATAGACTCATTTTAAAAGTAAATAAAATGTCCTAATCTGTGCAGGGTAGGGGAAGCCTTATGCATGGAGACCTACTGGAGATGGAAAAACATCAGGCTGCCAATAGTTTAAAGAAACACTGAGGAGCCTTAAAAGGCTGGTTCAGAGTAACAGTGACAATGTTCCTGGAAAGACTGTGAAAAATGTTGGCTTTATTAATAATGTGATTCACGGTTTTGAGTCAAGAGAGAAATTTCAGAGATGTATATATCAAATCATCAGCAGATAAAACAGCAGTAGTTTCATTATAAGCCTTTAAAGAAGAAGACATTTTTTTTGTATGTAAACTGTCTCCTGAGAAAGACCAGAAAGCAGAAAGACAATAAAACAAAAACATAGAAGCCATCAGAAAACTGAAATGTTGACAGTCATGATGCTTCCTGTTGCTTCAGCAAACAGCAGGCCCACCCAGCCAGCCTTAAGTGTCTGTGTGTGTGTGTGTGTGTGTGTGTGTGTGTGTGTGTGTGTGTGTGTGTGTGTGTGTGTGTGTGTGTGTGTGTGTGTGTCTGTGTGTGAGTGTGTTACAATCACACATGTGTAGGTGTCAGGCTTCCTCTGGGGATCTACAGCATTGTTAGAGGCAAGTTATAGGAGAACAGATCCACACCTGTTTGTCCGGTTGTCCTCCTGCACTTCGAGAGGGGATCCTCTCAAGTTCCACACGGAGCCAAGTTCCCTCTGGGGGGCCAACTCTCTGTCATGATTTGGGATGACCTCCCAGGAGGGGTGGCATCCAGTGTCACTTAAGGGTCCCTTTGGAAGCACGCTGTAAATAAGAAGCAGCGATGAGGGTGTCTGGGACAGAACCAGGGAGGGTCAGAAGGGCCCAGGATATGGCTCCCTCTGCCTGAGATGACTCAACTGCGAAGCATCTCTATCCAAAACATCCATCCACTCACAAGCCCACTGGGTCTTTTAATATTTCTTATCTCCAAGAGTTGTTGCAAGAGTTTTGTCTGTCTATGCCTTCATATTTGCGAAAGACTAACACTAATTTTTCTTGTCGTTGAGTCCATGTGAGAGTAGTAATCTGAGTTGGCATGACTGAGAATATTCATGAGCATTTCTTGAAGTGTTGATAGCTCAGGGCAGAGGGCTCTAATGTCTTTAGCAGACTGTGGATTCTGTAAACAGGGTCTTTCTTTAAGCCCCCTGACAGCCCTGCTCAGCCCTGCACCCTACAACTAGCTTCCTGTCCTCCTGTTGGACCCTCTATTATTACTGTCCCCATCTCTTGTAATCCATCTTAGTTTTATGTTTTTAAAACAAAGTTCTTTGACACATGTGATTTAAAACTTCAGTGATTATATTCCACGTATAGGATATACTCTCAGTCACCTTCAACTCTCTTTCTTTGCCATTAAAGACAATAAACACAACCTTTACACAGGACTAATTAAACAGCAGCTGTTTAATCTGGATTGGTCCTTTTTCTAAAGGTAATCCAGCGTGATTTCCCCTATAGGGAGTGCGTGCTGCAAAAAATGTCTACATGGTTTGGAGTTTTATCCTGAATCCAGTGTCAACAAGGGCAATGTTGTTGTTTACCGCTGAAGAAGAGGAAGAAGAAAAGCTGTTGTTAGAATTTCATTGTGCATAGTGAACTTTAAACCAAAAGGCTTGAATCCATCAGTGTGGAGAAACCTTTTATTGGATGGGATCTCCACATTGTATTATAGAGAAACATCTCTTGTCCTATTATATGGTAAATAGATGGAAAACCCATGTATTTCATGAGAAAATACACTAATGATGTTGTATTGTTTCAGTTTATGGCTAGCTGTAAAAAAATGGCAGCTGAAGTCGAGGCTCATTAAGTGCTGCAGAATACCATGTCCTGAAGCTTGGGTGAACTTCAGAGTCAGGGCAAAACATGCCTGCAACAACACACATCACACAATACAACTATGTGACCGCAAGATACTTATCACCTTACGTCAGAGGTTGTAAGTAGAGTAAACTAGGAACAAAACTTCACTTCAGGTTTCGAAAATGACAAGATTTCAAGGGATTAAAGTGAACCCATTTTTGCTTTAGCTATCACAGTCCAGTATAGCTTCTTGTTGACTCATTGTTTTATTGAAATGTTGCATGTGACCACCACTGCTGAATCATAGAAGAGCATTTATGATGGCAAAATCACACACCCCCAAGAGAGTTTCCCACTAAATACAGGAGATTTTCCTGAGAAACTTCTGTTGGAAGTAGTACCTCATGCCTTTAGCCAAACTGCCTCGTGAAAACTACACTTAAGGCTTCGGTGTAAAGTGGGAGGGTGGGTCCACAGAGTGAGCAAATGCACAGGGAGGCTAATATGACTCTTGAAGACCTGCAGTGCTCTGCCTTGACCTGAGGCTTTGCTGGGGCAGGACCAGATAGAGCAGGGACAAGCTCAGGAATCCAAACATCTACCTCAGCTCAGACGGAGTAAAAAAAAAAAGGGAGAGTCTTTTGACATAATGAAATGTATTCTCTCAAGAGTGAAGAGACTTTCTCATGTTGTTTTTTTTGAGCTGTGGTTAGACCCACCTACAAAGAAATGTTCTTGGCCAGCCAAGTGTTTCCATAAGTCAATTTTAATTGGATATTACCTGACACCTAAATTGAGTGTCACCTACCAAAAGCTGCATCTCAAAACAAAACAGGCAGCATGCTGGCCACATCCATCCACCATGACCACAGCTTCAGAACAGTGTTAAAGATGAGCATTAACAAAAGCATGATTTACAGTGCAGAAGCTAAAAGTAGTTGTAGTAATGAAGCTTCGACCTCACACAGTTGAGCTGTTAGCTGCTAAATTTAGACTTTTATCAAATAGAGCGTACAGCTCTGATTAACTTCACTTTAAATCCCAAATATTTTCTGACTAAATTAATACTAATAATAAGAGCCAGTTTAAAAACAAACAAACAAACAAACAAAAAAAATCCTGCTTAGATCATTAGCTTTGCTAGTTTTACAGATTTGCAGTGTTTTAATCGGTAAAGGGCAGAAAGTGACATCATGTTTAAACTGATTGGAAAGCATGGGAAGAAACACAAATAAGGAAATCTACCAAAACACCAAAGGCAGAAACTCCCAACCAAAAGGGCAACATGCATATATATATATTTTTGCTTTCATTATGGAACCATTCATGTTGGCTGCCAAAATACCTTTCTCCATTTTGGTAATCGCATGACTTTCTCTGCAGGAGAGTGTGTGTAGTTCACAACAGTTGTGTACATATTTATATGAACCGCTGTGGACCAACCTACAGCAGCTTTCCTATGTGCTGCTGTAGATCGGTCTGTAGGTGCCTGCAACAGGTGTCTATAAGAAGAGAGCAGGGGAAGCCAATTGTTAGTTGGAAACTTCGATTGTGATGGCCATCAAACATCAGAGTTTGGTCATGTTAAGGAACAAAAAACCTCTAACTAACGACAGCACAGTGGAACAGCTGAAAGAAACTATCCTCTGACACAGTGCGAGCAACAATCATAATCATCTTGATTCCAACACAGAGTTGTTTATTACCCTGTTCCACGATAGCCAGAAACTAAATTGAGAAATAAGTGATCATCTTGGCTTTAGAAAGAAAAAAACAAGAAGAAGAATGTGTGGAAACAAATGTCCAACACTGTGTCTCTGATGGTGACACACACTGTAGTTACTAATTGACTAATAATATAACTGTATGTCTAACCTCAAGTCCACTTACAATAAAGAGCTCAAAGCTTCCTTAAAGGCATCCAGCGACTAGAGTCTGCCACTCGTATGATACTGTTTTTAATGCATCAGTGATATGGGAATTTCTATTATTACCAGCACATTCAGCTTGACTGGGAGGAAGTCTTTAGAGAATAATGTCATGCACTTGTAAAACGTTGCTGTTTACATTCCCAAGTGGAAGACATGTCTGTTTCTTATCCCATGGACCAGAGACATCCTCCCTTTTTTAGTGAACACCCAGCCAACCAAAGTCTACACTCGCGAGACAAGCCTCAAAGAAAATGAGTCACAATTGGCGTGTGTCAGTCTTGACAGATGCTAATTGACTGAAGATATCTGGGCCTCTCTTTGTTTGTCTGTTGGTCAGTCTTTCTCTTTTAGTTGTGGTTACCTTTCCCTCTCTGTTTCTTCTTTGGAATCACAGTCACACCACATTCAGTCCTGATTGGTTTAAACCATGCTGACAGAAGGACACTGGATCATGGTCACTTTAAATGACAATTCTTTCATCCAAGACCGAAATGGAAGCAAAACCAACCTTCGGGATGGGTCACGGAGTGATGACAGAGAGGATGAAAAAGAGCAGAGGCGTTACAAAAGAGAGGTGAGAGAACTGGGAAGGAGGGATCCCGGAGAAATGGGTCATAAAGTAGGGGGAAAGAAAGGAGGGGAGAGTTGAGAAAAGCTTTTGAGATGAGAAAGAGAATGAAGGGAGGGAGTGGAGGAAGGAGAAAAAAGCGACAGAAAGAGAAAACGTGGGAGCTGTGAGAACGTGAGGCAGGCGGAGCAGTGAGTGATGCAAAAGGGTGGGATGGAATTTGCTTAAAAGTAGGAGCCAAGGCAAAGGCGCAGCTGTCAAGGACTTTTGTTCTCTTTAAAAACATATTTTGGTCTTTGTGCAAGTTGTGCAAACACACAAGGCAATGGCTGAAAAGTCAGAGCAGAGAAGAAGGATTGACAAAGGGGAAGCGAAACAAGGCACAGCACAAGGAAGATGAGCAAACAGAAACAGAGAAGGCAAAGAGGAGATCAGCACAGCAAATTTGGTTTCACGTGGAACAAGCTAGGACTTAGGAAGATTATGTACCATGTCAAAAGGGAGGAAACTAAAGAAAAACAAGAACAAAAAAAAAAAGGAAGAGAGAGAATTAATAGTATTTTTTCAGTGCACCATGTATTCCTCACCCTCCCTGTGGACCCAGGGCCTGCACACATGTCAGCACCAGTGCGCATATGTTTCTACTATTACATGATAGGCTGTGGAAAAAATATAGGAAAAGCGTATCTGTGTGTGCATTGGGAGGGAGCAGAGAGAAAAGGGGGTGGAGTAATATTGACTGTCTTTCCAACAATAAGCTCCACCTTCATCTAGTACATCTGCGCGACTGAACTTTTCCAGTCGTATCCATGAGCCCCGCCCTGTCCCACCTCCTCTCTCCCTGCTGCTTTTTCTCTTACTGAACAAATGACAATGTAAGCTCTGAGTGAGGGAGACACATCAGCAGCTTCCTCTGTCCAGTTAATGATGACACCTGGATTTCACCTGTCCTGAACTAAAAACTCAGTCAAAGAAAGATTTCTCTTTTTTGATAATGTGATTTGTGAACATTTAGTGAAGTGTGACTCAAACATCCCCATTGAGACATCATTACACTGACCACCCCAGTGTGGTCCTGGGGTGAGGTCAGCGTGGTGCAGCCTGTCCCCCCTTTACACCGTAAGATGATAAATAACTAAACCTAAATGCTGGGTACCTGTTTCCCTCCATGAAATATAACCTAACTCAGGAAAAGCACCGTGCCAACACAATATGAGATTAATAAGTTAACATGTATGGAAATACAGATTTTGAATTTCTCTCTCTATATATATTATATTACCACATCTTATGTTATGGTCTGTATGTGTCAAATTATTAGCAGCAGCTGATGTCTTAAGCAGGAATGTACATCCTTTAAGTATGTAAAGACCCGTAAGGCAAAGGAGAGGAAACACTTTGTTACCTCCAGTCGAGGCTGATGGGCCTGTCAAACAAACTGTGTGTGGGACTGAATGTATATAAAAAGAAAGAAACAAAAGAGACAGATAGCAAGAGAAAATGCTAATGATTATATATTGCTGCACTATAAGCATTAGTGTGCACGTTTACATATTTGTCCAAACGTATAAGCACAAAGAGCATTTTTCTTTATGTCTGTTCTTTAAAATGCACGAGCTATAAGCATACTGTGCATTTCTGTGTGTGTTTGAGTGTGTGTACATTTGGGAGGAGGTAGATAAAGTGACACACAGTAAAAGGAGAGAGGGGTTATGTGTGTCCCATGTCAACAGACTTTAAATTTAGCCAGTACTTTGTATATATACTCAGAGCAACCTTAAATAAATCCAAGCTGACTCCTCTTTCTCTCCTTGTCTATCTCTGTCTTTCATCAGAGAGCCAGCATGCACAGGTGGCACTCACTGTTATCATACAGCTCCTACAGTATACACGGCTTGTCGGATTTGTGAGTGTTTCCAGGGGTGTTATGGCTGTAGGGTTTCTTCGTGGTGAATCTTGAGGCTTCATTTGTTAAATATGATTTTTGAACGTGTAGTTTCAAAGGGCGGGTGAGTTAACGGGGGTTAGTGAGTGGTTGACCATCTGCTGTAGCCAAAAAAAGTTCAACACACTTGACAACCTACAGTGGCACTGCCATGATGTTTAATACCACTTTTTTGTAAAATAATTATAATACAATGATGTATTTTCATACTCTTGGTTTATAATGTTAACATGCCGACATTTGATCATTTGTACTGAACTAATGAACAGCTGAGCTCCATACATTATTGGTTTTTTTCTGATGCTTGGTTATAAACCAAAGCATCTTTACATATATTTGACATGCTGGAAGCTCAAATAGTCAGTCAGAGTGTGATGTATGGTTTTGACACAGCATCAATATTTGACACCCTGGGTGGATTCATTTAGATTATCATGCTACAGGTAGCTTGATTCCCAAATGTTGCATCCTGTAGCTATAAAAATCATGGGTATTTGAAAACGCTTCACTATTTACCCACATAGCTTGTTTAAGGCATTCTGAATTTAACATACCCATGCATGCCGGTTTCCTTTTGGAAACAAAGAAATGCACAATGCCACAGACACATAAAAGTTTAGGTGAGTCACCTTTCTGAGGTCAAGTGAGGAACAAAACTATCCTGGAGGATTAATCTAGGAGTTTTCTCAGACTGAAGAAGCTACTTGAGTGAGTAATGAAACAAACAATTAAGTCCAGTTGCCGTGACTCAACTTCCAGATATGTGACCAGTTGGCAGCAGAAGTTATCATCTGAATTAGAAATATGTTTGATTCAGCATCCCATCAGAAGTTTGCATTAGTTTTACGTGGTTTACCAGTCCTTACTAGATCAGTACATCAAGTCCTCAGTCTCAAAGAGTTCAGTCATAAAAAGCAGGCCTAATCATAAGGTGATGGTGGTGAAGCAGACAGTACAGACTAACCACAGCACGGTGAGTCAGCCAGCAAGACAGCTGCAGATACAGTCAAGACACACAGTTGTTTTTCACAGTGCCCATGTGTTTTTAAAAATCATTTCACTGATCTTTTCGCCTACACAGGCCTTCAAAAGAATGTGATCTACTGTGTCTGTACTCCTACATGATTCATTCATACAAATGGAGTGGAACCCATGAAGCTTGTAAAGGCAGACGCAGTGCTGGGAACTGATAGACATGCCTTCAGAATCTGTAAAATCAGTAACTTCTTATTTAGCCTACAGGTATGTGAGTGATTTTAATCCTCTCATCTGCTGTGAACTCCATTCTTCAGAAATAAAAATGTAAGCTATTTTAAAGGGGAACCATCCAGGCCACTCTGGCTGCAGCACAGCACCGAGGGTATTGTGATCCTACCTCGATGTATTCACACAAGAGTCAGATTTATGTCCTGAAAACCCATTTACTGAAAATCTGTCAGATATAAACATCTCATACGTAAGAGTGGTTATGAGGTTGTGATGCCAAGCATATGACTTTCTATATAAAAATACTGAACCAGGAGAAAAGAAATAAGCCAGTTGGCAATTTCTTTGTAATTCCTTGCTGCTTTTAGTGACACTTTCTTGATGCCTTTATTGATTTTCAGCTAGGCTCGCTCTATCTCCTGCTGTTCCCATCTGCCTCGGCTAAAGGGTTTGGCTTTGCTTTGCTATTGCTTTTCACATTAGAAGAAACTTTGTTGATGGCTATTTCAGGACATTTGTACACCCTTTCAGATCAGCGCTATTGGCGTGGCAATTGACTCAGCAGTTTGCTTTGCACTGAAGAAAATACCAAATGATGCCATATCCTGTGGAAGAATTGGATTGCATTCCCCTGCTAGAGGTCCAGATGGTCGCAGAATTAATGCCAACCTGTGCTGCAGGTTTCTGGCACTCCTGGTGACTCACAGTCTTATTAGCAGACTTTTCATTTTGTGGTTCTCTGTCTTTTACGTCTGGGTGGCTGTGTTTAGACAATATGGTGGAGAAACACAGATCAAGCCGAGCTCAATGTAGTATGACCATTGAGCCAGAATGCTTCCACAGAACACTCCCCAAACCCCTATCTGATCATTTGTGAGTTAGTTCATGTAAGATGTGTCAATAAACTAAATAAAAATGTGCAGCCTCATAATACGACATCCATGATGATGAATATTTCAGAATAATTAACACTTAGTGAAGATTACAATCATAACAAGCTTTAGTCCCACCTTAATATTTAAATTCTCCTGAGCTTTCAATTGCATCCAGCTCATTAAGTGGTTGTAAGCATAGCACGATCACTTCCTGTTATACCCCCAAAGCGTAGTCTTTATATTGTGAGATAATCACTTCCAGAAGTTTTGACTCCTGGGAGGTCAGGTGCAGAGTTTTACTTTATTGTGGAAGGACATAGCAAATTGATGGTTAATGTCTGATAGGACAAACTTAATTTAGAATTTAATTTAGAGCAGATTGATCATCCAGGCGAGACAGTCAATGCTGCCCAGTCCCACTTGCACATGTGTCCTAAGGCAATGAGAAGGTTTTAATATCAAGTGAAGTGAAATCTCAAAAAAGTCAGATTTTCTATTTATCACGAGCAGTATCACGACAATTTTGTTGGAAATAATACTGTGGTTATTTTTAATAAAAACAGATCCTTCTTTGGACAGGATGTGGTTATTACCATTATTTTCATTGAAGAAAGTAGAAGCCATTAATTAACGTCCACTCTCTTTCTCTGATCAAATTCTGTGAATGCCTGAACACAGCCACAATAAGTTTTCATTACTCTGTAGTGAGTCAGTCTGGATGTTGCAAGTTCGGAGATTTTGGCTGAAAAATATGTTGTCTGGGAACATTTCATTTATATGTACGAAATATTGAACTTTAATTTCTGTTTTTGTTGTCATCATATTCTTCTCAAAAGATAATTTTGATATCACAATTAGCAAAAATCACAGTTAGATTTCTCACAGAATTTCAGGTGTTCCCACATTTCACCCCATTTGATGCATGTTACTGTGAAAATAAAAGTTATAGCTGCTTTATAAGGCCTAAGGTTAGGCAAATAAAAAATGAAACTGTTGGGGAAACCTCACAACTACAAGGCTAACATTCATTGCAGGGTCTGTGACGGGATGTAAAAACTTTTTTCTTTCTTTTCTGGATGAAAGTCTGACTGTGCTACTCATCCATTCAACACCACATTACTGACCTTTCTGTTTAGCTGGACACTTTGAAAGGAACATTTTTTGAGAAGTGTTGGTACTATATATAAATAATCATAGGCTGCGTTTTAATGCGGATTATTTATACATGAAACAACAGATCAGCTGCTTCTCTGTGAAGCGACGGAACTCATTCAATGTGCTTTTTTAACTACTCTAATCTGGGCGTTTGATACGTGTGATGAACATGTTGGTGAGGGGTGTTCTTCAGCTGGGTTGAGCCTGGACCAGATGGAGGTAGTGGTGAGGAAAAGCATGTCAGCAAAACGTGCCATATTGGACTCAGTGACCTCCTCCCTTCATGCCATACTGTCAATGTAATGAAGCTCATTCAGTTACCAGCTAATTCCATTGAGGTGTGCCAGGGAGCAGGGAGCAGGGAGCAGGGAGCAGGGAGCAGGGAGAGCTCGCGGCACTGATTTGTGCCAGAGAAAATGACTTGTCTGTGTATCTGTCTGTGCACTTCCAATCAGATACTACTGTTCTTTTAACTTGCTCATTTACATTCCTTTTTAATTCTCAGACACTACCCATTTCACACCTCTGTTTGACTCATCTGCCATTCATTTTCTTTGTATTCTACATAGTCTACCATATGAAATAATTGAACCTTTCTCCAAAACTCTTCACCATGTTATGACATCACATTAAACCCCCTCTGCTGTGTGCCTGAAAGGCACGGACGCCAAACTACAACAAAAGAGACCACAGAATATGTTAAGTCATCTTGTTTAATTCACTTAGCTCATTATTTCTACCCTTTTTCTTCCTGAAAGTGCACATTACAGACGTACATTTGCCTGCCACAGTAGGCTTTTTAACGAGTTTCTGGATGTACATTTTTCTCAGTGGGTTGTATGGCTTAATAACTGCCAGCAGCTCCCAGTTGAGAAGACAAACATTCAAACTACCTTCAGTCCCTCTATTCCCCCTCCTTCCCCCTGGCCTCCCACCCTTCTTGTAATTTTCTGGAAGATTCTGGAAAGTGCTACCTCACCCTTTCTATAAACCCCCATTTAAAAAGGGCAAAACTTTATGTGTGACTCGCTGAAATGTTTCCACCGCTGCTAAAACGAGATTGTTAGAGACCCTGTTCAGCTGTTCAGACCCTACATGAATTTCTTTTTCTGTGTTGTTTGGTATAGTGATTATCACTTTTTATTTTGAGAGGAAGTGACTAAGTTCTAAATTGCTGTCCTCATGAGAGATCAGACCTAAAATCAATTAAATATCTTTGTCTTTGTTGTTATGCAATCTCCGCCTCCCCTTTCAAACGGATGTAACATCTGGAAAAGGAAATCAGTGAAATGAATATGAATGAAACGGGAAAAGAAGAGAGAATGCAAGGCGGTGGCCACGGTGACTAAACCCGGAGACGATGGTCTAAAAACTGAAGATCTGGAGTAAGCCTCATCGGAGCGCTTGCACACATGTCCTGAGAGTGAAGCACGCATCACCAGCTCACACTTCAAAGAGCACAGTTCAGACAGGCCATGAACAGTCTAGACACGCTCTTCCCATCACATCATCCAGTCCCCTCTGCTCATTTTGGCCTCTCTTTAGTTAATTTTTTCCATCTATGTGTCCAACTTTAGACTGATCTTAATTATATGTATTTGCTCTCTTTGAGCTCACACGCCTGAAGTGGTGCAGAAATGAAGCGCAGCAGCCAGAATGTTATTAATTTTACAGGTATTTAGTCATAAAGCACTGGATAAACTGAAATTTTGACCTTTTTAAAGTCCCCAGCCTGAGGGGACAATGAATGTCTTCATAGAAATTCAGTCATCCTTTGTCAACATATTTCATTCAAACCCACTAATGTCATTTTGGGAGTAATGGAAATGTAAGAGGAGATATATCCTCTAGGGTATAGAAATGTACGTAAGTGTGTGAGAATTTGCATAGCACTGTAGGCAATGTAGGCTAAACTTGTTCTTCTAGTGGCACTTGGAGTTCACCAAAATCATTATAAAATCAATCATACTCTTGGGAACAGTGATGGTTGCATTTGAATTTGTGTCAACCCAGCATTTAGATATTGAAGTATTTCACAGGATGAGTAGAAACCTGTTCTCTATGTCATCATTGAATCATTATACTGAAAAAGTGGAAAAGTAGTGGAAAGAAAAAAGGAGAGAATTGAAATGAAATGTGCACAAAGAGTGGATGAGTTGCTGAGTAGTGGGAAAGTCCCCCCACCCTCAATTTCCTCCCCCAGTCTCTCTCTTCCTCACCAATGCTTCCACCTCAGGGAGCGTCTGAATGACAACACTGGATTAAATCAAGGTTAGACGCCGAGCAGGGAGTAGGTAGAATCTTCCACTGACCGCCACAGACATGTTTTAGGATGGTTTTGTCTCCATGAAGTTGCTGTCAGTGCTGTCTTTATGTCTTGTTTATGGAGAGAATTACTCCATTTTAAGCCCGTCTGTTGAGTTTATATTAGAGGAAAATCTCCACAGGAGTTTTCTTGTTCATTCAGAGTTTTGTGGTGTGGGTGTGTGAGGGTGTCATCAGCCACATGAAGCAGCCATCACACAGGGATTTATGACACATGCTTCGCTGCTTTGCTACTACTACGACCAACGTGACCTGTGTTGGCTTGTTTTTGACGTAATTCGTGCCCATCTGCGTTTAAACAAAGATACCAAAACGGTTTTAAACCATATGGGTTTTCCCACTGAACGTCGATCTTTACCCAATGTATCCCCTTACAACCCCCCACCAAACTCTCCACCTCCTTCTGTCTGCAATCCACTTCCTTTTCTTTCCACTGAAAAGTACCCTCCTCCCGTTCTCTTTTTCCAACTGTGCATTCATCAGCAGACATCTGGATTTCAACTGTAGACCACTACATGGTAACAACTCCAGCTTTTATGATCTTACAGAGAGAAGTGGCAAGTAGCAGCCTTAAAATGACAGTCATCCAAGGAGGGACAATAGTGTATCAGGGATGTTATGAATGGACCAATTGTGCCCCAAACTGCCTTTCATCTAAGCGCTGGTGAAAATGTTCATTTTCAAATACACTACAAGATTAAATTCAAAACAAAAGGTCACCACCGTGCCGCAAGTTCTGTTTCCAGACCCTGTGTTTATCAGGACCAACGAGCACTTCGGCACGGGTTGCAGATTTTCCACAGGAGAGATGCCAGACCTCAATGACATGTTTGTGATGAATCGTATTAGATGGAAAGTGCATTAAACAGGACTGAGCAGGGAGATTACCAGTAAAATGATGAGCGATGGAACAGTTGTGCACGTCTATGCATTGTAAACGTGTGTGTGTGTGGGGTTGTGTGGTTGTGTGTTTGTGTGCATGCCACAATTCACAGAGGAACAGGGATGCCTGTATAAACATGCATCATCCCCAGAAATCCATTACTTCTTCTATGTAAAGCCTTCAAGTAAAGCATGGGGAGGGAACATATCAAGTCTGTTTAGTTCAGGTCTTCCTGCCAGCATGGAGCCGCACCTGGTTGTGTATGCATCTCTTTAATATGTTCATCCATACATACAGCCGGCAGACTGAAGGGATGAGGTGAGAAGGGTTCATCCCTTAGGGTTAAAACACTACTGGTAAATAGTCTGAATATCTGTCACAGATGCTCCAGGAATTCAGATTCAGACTCATCAACTGCAGTTGAGATAAAACCAATTCACATAGGGTGGGTCTTTTTGTGTATTGTGTGTGTGTGTGTGTGTGTGTGAGAACATCTGCAGGGCAGATCTGGGATGGGATCCGACTGAGGGGCAGTCTAAAGTCCAACGGTTCTTGATCTCTTTGACCCTTTAGAATAAACTGTTGAACAAATGTTGAACCTTACAGTATGATGAGTCCAGTGTCGTGGAGTCATTTTCATGAACATTTCTTCTGGCAGGAAAGATGAGAGAGAGCGTGTCTCTTTTCTAAGAAGGGACTGTTTAGTATGTTCTGAGTTTGAATCCAAACCCTCAGATGGGCCGTCTTAGTCAGGGAGGTAACTGAGCCAATGGCATCATGACCAGCAGAGGAAAATTAATGACCACAGGCTGCTTGACTCAGCACATCTCACTGTTTCCAGCATTTCCTGAATATCTCACAGTGTTTTATACATAGAAGGTCTCATGAAACTCGGAAGGACAAGACTGAAGCCCAGCAGCAGAGCTCATCACTCTGTGAGGCTGTTTAGTTCAGAAGCTTACATTTGTTAATTCGCACTAATTAATTCACTGAAAAGAAAATCGATAGTAACTAGTTAGACATGGTCATTCACTTGCAAAACTCACACTGTCGGTTACACTTCCTCAGACAATTTCATTTGCAGAGTTATGATGATTTCTTCATCATAACTCCTGATAACTACCCCTACACATTTTATCAGAACACATTACAGCTGCAAACACTTTGGATATTAGTCATTGTGGTACATGGGAGTATAAAACTATGTTCATGATTCCATCTAGTAGGTTTTAAGATATTTCAGTTTGCACCAATGTAGTGGACTGACTCATTACCAAGATGACACTACTACTTCAATACAGACATGTCATCAGTAGGGCTAAAAGGCTTCAACACGTTTAAAAGACCAAAAACACCAACAGTTTCTAATTTAGCATTTTTGAGGGTTTCAAACTTATTTGGGTTTATCATCTGGCAGGTCATCAGAGAAATGGAGATCCAAAATTCATTAAAACTACAGCAAACAAACAGAAACAGAGATATAACAAATAGATTTAATCCACATTTTGGGACTACCCCTTTCTACCCCCAGTGCTTCACTTCAGACATATGATGTGAGCATTTATCTCTAACTGGAGCCATATCTACATAAGTAGACTTCACTGGTTAAACTCAATTTCCACTGATTAGCATAATCTGCTGGCTCTTAATTATTACAGCCTGTATATGATGTTTAATTTATGACATCAGTCCTCTAAAGAGTACAAAAAAATAACAGAGTGTGGAACAGAAGACAGCGAGGCCAATGGCAGCCAAGAACGGGGGCTGCATGCCACATGTGAGGTACTTCACTGGTTGGCCTGCAGAAAGGAGTGTACAGTCAGGTCGAAGCAAGGAGCAATCCAAGCAGCTCTCAGCTGCTGACAGTCACTGAGGTCATTCAAATACATACAAATGATGAAAAAGTAACACTTACCTCCAATATAATTGGTTTCAGGTGGTCACAAAACACATGACATCAACTGATTTGACATCCTTCAAGTAATGAAAAGATTCTTTTTATGTATTATCATACATTGTATTGTATTTGTGTCATACATATTCAATGCAAGTGTCCCTTCCACACAGGCTTATAAAACACTAAATGCACTGTGGCAGTGCTGGAGGAAGACTTCTCAGCCAAGAACACAACTTACACGAACCCTGCAAACAAAGAACTTTCTCTTCTCTCACAGATTCTACAAATGTATTTGGACATGAAAAGGCTGACCTCCAAAAAACAGAAATCCAGGCTTGTAGTAAACCAACCAGAAGAAATCTTTTATCATTGATGCCTTGTAGTTTAGGAATAAGTTACTGAAGGAATCCCAGTTTGAAAACCTACAGCAAATAGACCCAAAAGCTCAAAGAAACTACAACAACATCCGGTGTTAAACTGATTCCAAAATGTAGTGGATGCTCACTGAACGCCTCCTTTTTCACGTTGGCTCTCATGTTAACCAGCAACTGAACATAACAGCTGTGTCCACAGCTCGCAATATTGTGCCAGAGCGCTTGGCAGCTTTGCATCCTCCACTCACTATGCACAGCTGATCATTCACACAGGTAAAACTCCTTAGTTTAACTGGTTAAAGAGTTAATAAGGAGAAGAACAATTCATGTTTAGTTGACATTTAGCTGACACTGACCTGTGTTGAGTTGGTTAACACTGGTCGTGAATAAGTTGATTTTTATCAATGGTATTATCATGTGGTATTAATATTAATAGTTTTCCCTTGCACAACATACATAATCAGCAGACAACTTGTATTTTATGTCCAGTTTTTCCTTTGTTTTGCTTGTGAGCATTTTGTATCTTCACAAGAGGACTTAATCCACTGTAGTCTGTGAACTGTAAACTGTTTATTTTGCCTTCCTGCAGCAGGAAACACAAAATTTTATGAGAATGCAGCCACATGAAATTGTGGTGAAAATAATTTTTATCCTTGGTTTCAAAACAAACTAAAATATTCTAAACACAAAATCCTGAAAGGGAAAAGAACGAACTTTAACCATGTTTGCAGAAACATAAAATTTGAATCTGGTTTTCTTTCAGCCCCTCATAGCTGATGCATCAAACATTTGCCGGAGAGAAAACTCAGAATGCACAAATTAGCAAATTCACTCTAATCTTCAGAAGATTAATCATTGCTTTAACAAATCTTAGCACTCCCTTGAACACGCCACAATGTAGAGTTTCCTCATTCCCAGCCTGCAGCTGTTTTAAAAAACAACGATGGAACATTTACAGAAATAAAAACTCCTTGTGATAATATAAGTAACGTAGATAAATAGATTAAACTCAATAGGACCCGAAAGTGGCTGTGTTAATTCTCTCCACAGGAATTACACTGCAGACTCGAGGGAGAGGTGTTCCTCCAAAGCACAAACCTGCAGGCCATGGGACACCGGCCAATGGGGGATTTGCACTTCATTGATAACTGGCAGCTGGTGAGTTTGTGACTACGTGTCAAGTGTGTAAGTATGTATGTGTGGAGTGAAGATGAGTGTGTGTTTGTGTTCATTAGAGACTGAGTGTGTGAGATTGTGTGTAGCCATGCTTTTATGGTCTGGTCTGATGTATTACTCCATTTCGAGCAGCTGCTGAACACTTTCACATGTGCAAGTATTACAGTATGTACTCGTGATAATATTTATATGACCTCAGTTCCAACCAGAGGCCAATGGAAACTCTTTGTGTCTTGTGTACTGATATCATCTTCAAAACAAACACTGGGGGTTGTACTGTGTGAGTTTATGAAGCTGTTAAGTTATATAGGAACGTAAATCTGTGAAATTAGGCTTGTTCATTTAAATTTACAGAATATATCTGACAAAAGTGTCTAAGCTGGGTGGTTTGTTGACTTCACAACACTCAATTTAGCAGCTGCTACAGCATTTTACACAAGCTTAATGCTTTACTATGCTGACTGATCCACTGTAGTGTAATAACTTTGACCTTATTCATAAAAGAAAATGGGTCCAAAAGATGTAGCGACCTAGAGGAAAGAAAATATACATGAAATAAAATTATTTCATGCATAATTAAAACTTGTTTTGTGACTTAAAATTTTGTGGAACAACCACGTTACTGTCCACGTCATGATTAAGTCTATGCGGTCCAAATGCTCCACAGGCTGTGCAGAGTTGACCATGACACGATAATGACGGGACAAAATACTGACCACATGTGACATTTTGTGGTTTTAAAATACTGAGAGTTGGCAAAAACTGGAAAACATTTGATTCATTACATGAGTTGTCAAGTTGTCGTTTTCAATTTAAAAAATGCTCAAATTACTGCGAAATTGTACTTCCACAGGGTGTAGACCCTGGAATTGCGTGGGTCACCCCACACAATGGCTGGTAGCTTGTTTCAGAGACAGCGGGCCCCTTGAAAGATGACCCTGACCCTAAGCTGTTTCTTTTGAACGCAGGAACAATTTCGATGCAGTGCAAGAAGAGAATGTGGAAGCCTCATAAAAAGCAAATGCACTAATGATATATGGAGATGCCATGTTATGTAATGCCTGGCAAGTTACAAGCTGTACTTTGTAATCAACACAAGTGTTTATAGGGAGCCAGAGGAGAGAGGCCCTGGCAGACAAAGTTCATCAGGCTACTGTGTAATCCTGCAATATATAAAATGTCAAAGTCACTTCACACAAAGACTGGTGTGAATTTATGACTTTTGTAATAAACCAGGGCAAAGTCAGCTGTGATTGGCTGCAGCCCTCCTCAGTGCACAAGAGAACTAGGATTCAAACAACGACTGTTTGCTAAATATTTCGTAGCAATGCATCCAATAATTGTTGAGACATTTCAGTCTGGACCAAAGTGGTGAACCCACTGAGTGACCAATGTTGCCAGAGAGAGAAGGAAGCGATACTGTAGTTTGACATAGACGAGAAACTGTCATGTAATAAGGTCTGACACAGATTTCATTTGTCGTGATTATTGCTTGCAAGTTAACTGTGACATTGATATGATGAGTTTTAGTGCAGTTTTGTGCTCTGATGAAAGATTATACAGGTCACACATATTAAAAAGGCCTTGATTGAGCTGGCTACAACAGGCTACAAGATGTATGTGAAGTGAGTTTTTTTCTCAGTACATGGACATACACTGCCCGTCCAAAAATAAGCCCCCACCTGGATTTTAACTAAGCAAATAGGTAAGAGCTTCCCACTGCATAATTACTACTGCATAATAATAATTATTATTTTTCAGCTGGCAACAACTTATTTAACCCCATTGAGAATTGAGACCTTAACCCCTTTGAAAATCTTTGGGATGTGATGGAGAAGACTGTGCAGTGGTCCGACTCTCCCATCATCTATACAAGATAAATGCTGTGACATTGCAGAAGGTTATCAAAGCGATGCCACAGTGAATACGGTGCCGTAATCAATGCTAAAGGCGGTCCAACAAAATATTAGAGTGTGTGACTTTATTTTTTTGAACGGGCAGTGTAGTAACATGCTTGGGCAGTGTCACTCCTCAGATCTTTGCAATTATGTGACGGCTTGCCTTCTGCAGTGAGAGAGGCCATAACAAATGGTCTTGTTAAAGCACATGGTTATGGAGCCTTCCATAATTACAGCTACCACTACAAACAGCCGACAGGGCGGAGCTGGGCTCACAGAGGTGGGGAAGGAGACATGGTTAGTTAATTCCTTAGATGACAGGCGACAACTTTGGCACTTTTGTTCTTGCTGCTTTTGTCGACAGATTTAATTTGAGGGAGTGTTTGGTCTCTTTGCTGGACGACTGAGCAGACAATATGTAAAACAAAAGCTCACAAATAGAAAAAAGCTTTCTCTAAAATACACTGTGGATGGCTAAAAGTGCTTTTTTCTAATTTGGGGAAACCTCTGCTAATTATATGTGAGACTGCATCTTCACAGTGCTATAACAAGCAGCATTTAGTCAGCCAAGTCATAACGCACTTCACAGCAGTGCGTCCATGATGCTTGGCAACTGTCAACTAATTAACATCCATTTTAAGGCAAGTGTAATGATTCAAAGTGCAATTTGTCCAGTGTTTCCTTTGATCTCTAGAAAACATGTATTGACTTGCTCCTTTTTTCATCATCTTCTTCAAATGTTTTGGCAACTCCATAACTCTTATTCATCAGTCTTTATGCACTCCACGTGTCAGTGCTTCAAGCTTTATTTATGTAGTTCAGTGGAGTCCAATCTTGACTTTTTCTGCTTAAGAAACATTTAACAAATCCTGATAGAACACATACAAAGACCTGTCTTCATGCATCGTACTTTAAATAAACAGGAAACACAGTTTAATATGTTCATTGTTGCTTTTGATCTTTTGAGATCCTAAATAAAGAAAAGAATATTGAACATTACCCTTTGTATAACTGGTGAGAATATTTCAAAAGCTATATGAGTCATTAAAATGACAATTTAAAACAAGAAAAATCCACAATAGGCACATCCTTGCCAGTGAGAAATAACTGGTGATGATAGGAAGATTTCTTAGACTCCAACACTTTCGAAGAGCGTAAGCGGATGTTCAGCATTTCTTCAACAGCACAAGTTGGATCAAGCTCACTGTTAATAAAAGAGGGTTGTAATCCTACTCAACTCAAGCATTGTGGAGAGTACTGTGCTGTACATGAGTTTGCCACATGTGCTGTAAACTTAACTCCTTGTTGCTACAAAAGCATATTGTAGTCTCTGGAACTTTTTGAGGAACAGTTTACTATGAGCTACTGTGGTTATGCTCCCTGATCCTACCTGTTTCACAATGTTCAGCACATTTATTCATGAGCACATTGTCTCATTGTGTTTAATTTAAGTAATGCCTATTGATTAATGGCTTTTTATCTTTCCCTCTATAAAAGAAGACGTTTGTTCATGCAAATGTTTTTTAGTGCAACATGTCAAAGAAGATATGAGCTGCAGCTGAGAACATGAGCAGACAGGTGAGACTGACTCCTTAAACACCACTGTGTTTTTTTCTTCTCTGACAACAGACAACATTTTGTCATCACTCCAAGTGTATATGTACTCTTAAGACTTTTTCTTTCCAGACTTAACAATCTTGTCTGTTAATGCTGCAAAGTTTCCCCTCAAATAGAAGCTGGCACAGGATGGGATGGAATGGAAAATAGGGTGTCCCTGCCATGGTGAATCATGCCAAACATGCCTTTACAGTGCATCTCACAACAGCAGTGTGCATCAGACAGAAGAGGCACTGGGTTCAAATTGTGTCCTTTGTATCCCAGGGCTTATAACTGTGCCAGCGAGCACAAGAAACAAAGAACTAATCATGCAAATGCACACAGATGCAAACACACAGAGACATATTGCAAAATCTGTAAGATACACTTAAATACATAATCCATTTGTACTTACAAATTCTTGATCTGCAGTACAACATCCTAGTGTTCAGAATTGCCAGGAGCTGTTCTGTGCCAGGATCCATGATTTATCTGGTCTTTTGGTGTGCTGTATTTGAATTCTCCCGTTCTGGCTTCTTAAGAAACTATAATTAAAGTAAAACCACAGACAACTCTGTTCTGTAATTCATCTCCGTCACGGCTCTGGAAATGCAATGTTTTGACGTGGGGTCTGTGAAAAATCATTGGTTGCTTAGGAAATGATTGAAAAGACCCAAAATGAAGGTTTTTTAGGTGTAATTCAGCTGGCACGAAGTTTACCAGCTCTTTGCAAAAAAAAGTCTTTTGGTTTACAGAGAACCTGAGAGGAAAGCTGTGCAGATGCAAGTTCCTGTGTATTCTTGTCTTTAAAGTTTTCCACGAAAATGTATAGCACAATGTGTTTTTCATGTAAAACATGTCAGCAGTGACAGTCCGAGGTTCTGGGTAGAGGTATATTAAGCTTTAGCATCTTTTTGAAGTAGATGTTAACTGGCATCATGGATGCTGATGATAAGACATGTTGTCTTCACTTGGTTTCACTAGAATGACTATTTTAAATGTAGGCCAAATCCAAAATAAAAAAACAAGTGAATATTGTCCCAGAAATCCACCTGGAAACAGACTGAAACTGAACTACACAACTGCATATTCATAACTATAACTAGATGTCACATCAAACCGTCATCTGAAGCATAATCATCAGGGGTCTAACATCAGATTATGTTTTTGGTTAGTGGAAAGTTTAACAGAGTAAGTTGAGGCCTTGTCCATAAGTAGTGTGAGTGCTTTAAGATTAGTGTGGCGTAGGTATAAAGTCACCCTAAATACAGGGTTCGGGCCATAATCTGACCCATATATCTGACCACGTAACCATTATATTGCTAGGTGGTCATTTTAGGAAGGCTAGTTTATTCTTTTTGTAAATATCTTCACCTCTTTTGAGGACAGGCTACTCATTTGATACAAAGGTTTGACGCCTTTAAGCACATCAAAGTGTAGATTTATGGATGGGGGTTACCTGAGGCAAACTCTTGTGAAGTTTAAGGATGAAATCAAAAGGCTGATTCATAGACATGGTTATACAACAACATGATTCCTGCCAACATAAAGATCTTTACTGATTAGTCCTGGTTAGGGTTAGGGTTTTTGTCTTTGTGTTTTATGATCAAACTTTATATCTTAAAAAGCTTTTCACTAATTTTTTACTAACTTAACAGCAGCATATTTAGTCCAATACACAAAAGTGCAATCTGTAAAATAAAACACTTCTTGCCTGTATTACGTCTAATTTTAGAAATGAGATCTAAAGGTCTAACTTTGTCATCCACAAACTCATCTTTTCCACATTGCGTCCATATTGACCACAGCTGCTATGCTATCTGCTTAAAACCCAGTCAAGAACCTTTATGGGGCAATTAATGTAAGTCTGCCCCCCAATGGAGCTGACACATAACAGCTTATAAAAGACAGCTGCCATAGCTATTTATGAGAAAAACAGCAACAAATGCTGGTGTTTGAAGCTCACGTGTTCTACAAGTGTAGGTAAATATACCACGGTGGCAATATATTCTCTGTAATTAAGTTACTTACTGTATGAGCTGCTTTTTTGATTATTCTGAGGCAGAAATTACATTTTTTTATTCCAGCTGGATAAGAAATACTAGACAAGACTGGACAAGAGTCATATTCACGCTCAGCTTTATTAACTTTTGCCCAGATATGCATATTGAAGTCATGTACTGACATTAAAAGTAATAAGATTTGTGGCAATTTGATTAAACGTGTGCCGAGTCCCCTCCAAAAGTATTGGAAAGCAAAGTCAATTCATTTGTGTTTTCTGTACCTTTGGATTTAAGATCATAAGATAAAGGGAACTAAAAGCTTTTATTTCCCAGATAAACAAACAACATCTTCATCAGATCAGAAGTCGTGTGTGAGATGTAACTGACACGTTCGTCAGATGTGAGCTGACATGGTGATTGACAGGTTGTTTACCAGGTGTGTCCTTTGAATTTAAATGAACTTGCTCAGCTGCATGCTGATGAAACCATGCCACGTCAGTTTTTAATATCCAATTTGTAAAGCACAGACTCCTGATTAAAGGTGAGCACAGTCACCTGAAGGTGAGATAGGATCAAACAGGAGGATTTTACATTAGTGCTGAACATTCCCATAAGTTTTCCCAGTTACTGTATTACTGGAAACCAGTTGACATAAGGTGAACACTGCTCATTTGTCTCAGGAACCCTTTGGTTTTCCCGCTCTGACCCTCTCCCCTAGAAATAGCGGAATCCATCCAGAAGAATTCAGGGCGTCAAACTTTCCCTCAACTCTTCCCCCCTCCCCCGGCCAATAACAGGGTTGGCTCTAACATATGGACTCCTCTGATTTGCCTGAGTCTGCTGTCCGCAGAGTGACTGACAGCCTGGGGGGAAGCCTTTTTTGTGTGTGTTGACTGGAAGGGGCTCTACGTGACGGCTGCAAGAGGGGGCGACACTTGTGATCGCAGGCGCAGCGGTGCACAGCAGAGCAGAGAGGAGAGACGGTGTCCGACCGTCAACTAGCTGGAGGATCCCACACTAACAAACCCTTATGGCTGCCTGAGAAATACCGAAACGCCCCCCCTTTCCCCTTTTTCTCTCTTTCTCTGGGACTTTTGGCTTTTATTAGTGTCCTGAGTTGTTGCAAGTCTAATTAGTTGCGCCAAGTTGAAAAAGTGAATCCACTTGCCGTGGACGTCTCTGGCGGTCATGGATACCCATATAAGATGGAAAGTTAAACGGAGGATAAGGGACGCCCAGGTCACTTTAGCGGTGATCCTGCTATTTCTCACATCGCAAGCAAGTTCAGGTAAGCTGCGAGACATGAGGACGCAGTGTGGAGCTGCGCTTCACCCAAGTTTTCCTCTTTGGTCCAAATGTTGGGTCGCATCACCTCCTCCCAAACTCATCTTTGTGCCTCTTTATTTATTTATAACCTACTCAGCGAGGTTTTTCCTAAATTAACATGCAAAATGATGGAAAATCTGCAAGAGAAATGTGTGTGTGTGTGTGTGTGTGTGTGTGTGTGTGAACTCCCTGTGATGTGGTGAATAGTTTATGGAGCAACTAGTTGGAGTTGTGCAAACATTTTTCCACTTGCTGTGTAGGCCTGCATATTATATTAAATGTATTAACAGCTAATTAGTAGGTTTATAGTCATAGCATGGTGAATGTATCCCACTGATTAACAAATGTATGTTGTATTTATTTGTATGAATTTTTAACATGTCACTTTCAGAAGATGTGCAGTTTTGTTCATTGTGTTTCACAACAGTTTAAAGGGCTTTTCTGCACTTTTTCCCCTTTCCTTTTTTTTTAAAACTGATGATAGAGATGAGCATTATTTTCACAAAGAGGGAGGGCTTCTCTGAAGTGGCAGGGTGGAGCCGCTTTTAGGACTCCAACGCCAAGGCACACTTCTTCTAAAGTGCTGCAAACAACCAGATATTTTACCAGTTGCAGTCTAGAAATTACCCCAACGCTTCCCAATAACAGTTATATAACCCAGAGTCTGAAAATAACAATGCAAATGTTTGGTATTTGTAACCTAACCATCTGTTAAATAGGAGGAAAAAAGACATTAGACATTGTTCTGCCCAAAGGCCATGCAGTATGGTGGCAATGGGGCTGTGGTCTGGCCTACATGTATTATTAGCACCTTGAAATTGCCTGGCATGGCTGGTGGTCTGGCTTCTGCTGAGAGACTCTGACACAGGGGTTTGAGGTGAACAGGTGTCTTCTAGTGTCTACTGAGGACGCTGTTCAGGATTGTGCTGATGGTGTGAATTTGATGCAGTTGCCTGCAGCCAGATGCTAAATTTAAAACTGTAGAAGATGAGAAATAATTGGGATAAAAAAACAGATGCAGACTGTTAAACATAAAGAGGAATGAATGCAGCACGTTCATTTTAATGTTGCTTATAACCACTGGTTGTTAACTGAACACAACTTAAGTCACTGTGCAAGGGTTGGATCGCTTTTGATGACAGAGGAGGAGTTGAACTGGGGGGGTTTGGTGAAATGTTAGAGAGCATGAGCCTGAAGTCTATTTGATGCTGTAGGCTGGTTTTAATCATCTCCTAAAACCAACAGAGACCAACCAGAGTGTTGTAAGAGATCCTCAAGAGTACTGGTACACTTCCTGAAACTTGAAACTTGACACATGCTCAGTGGGAAATACTTGATCACTGAGCGCCAGCAACATGCTGACTACATGACAAGTTTTATGTTAACTTATTATCCTCCACTTTAAGTGAAGTGAATTTACGTTCGCTTAAGTGAACATGGAATCACTTAAGCATTAAATTATTGTATTGAATCAATTTCAGTGTTTAAGTTAATGGACAACAATAACAACACAAACTTGGTACAAAGTTTGTAGAGTCTATTTTACATCTTACTGTCCGATGCTCAGTGTAATCATATCAGGTTGGGGAACGGTAAAAAAAACGTAATACATTTTGGTCGTGTCATCTTTTACCACCTGGGGGCAGTAGACAAACTGCAAACAATGTCAGTTGTCAAGTTGTTATGGTAACCATGTAAGCAAACCACTTCCTGTTGCAGATCATGCATTAGTTTTGGTCAATATGCAAATGAAGGTGGAGGTAGCATGAGACTCAAAAGATAAGTCCACTCTGCTCCACCAAGCTCTTCCTCTCCCTGCTCTGCTGTGCTCTACTACCATATGTTCTGCTCCGCCATGCTCTGCACATGCCTTCAAATATTAGTCATGATAAAGCTTTGTTTGTGCTTAAATTGCAATAAATACAAATGCTGCAAAACAAATGAATGAAACAGAAATCCTTCAATTCAATGTCCCACTGCTATCTGGTGGCTAGTTGCTAACTGTGATGGTGGCCAGGTATGAGGCAGCTGTCTGCTGCTCACGATTGAAACGATTGATGACTCAAAACAATTAAGTTGGAAACAAATCTCAAAACACTGAAAACTGCAGAATCTGGTACATGAAAGTTAGTCAGTTGACTTTAGCCTGGTCAGAGAGGATCAGCACACTGTCTAGGTGTATTAGAGTGAGAGAGTTACAGTCCACAGTACGTCTGGGATGTCATCTATCCTTGACATTAAAGATTTAAAACGCAGTTGAAAAGTGGTAATAACAGAAGACCTATGAGACATGAAGGTTAAGAATGAGAAGAGGGGTCACAGTTCAGAGGTGGAGGTCAGGGCTTTCAGATGGACACTCCTCTCAGGTTTACAGTTTCATTGCCTGAGGAAAGAAATTCTTATTGTTGAAGCTCCTCTGCCCCTTTTTTCAGTACATTTTCATATAACTCTTGGAGGTCTGATTTAAGTAATAAAGGGGTTTTGTGTAGTTCCCAGCTAGCAGAGTAGAGGGTAAACGATGTCAGACTAATTAACATCTATTTAAATTCGCCGTGGTTTTATAGTTTATGCCCAACATGGCCACTAATGACCAGAATCTGGCTTCTTTAAAAGAGTTTCTGTTGAGTTACTCTTTGCTTAGTTTCCTCAATTAATGGGTTATTTTGAGTCTGAGAAAATGTAGTTTGTTATTATTAATTAATAAAAAGGTTTTTTAATGGTCTCGGTCCATAAAAGACATTCAGCCAGAACTTGAACCTACTTGTGTGAGAACTTTAGTCATCAAAAGTACAGAAAAAACATTCTTTAAATACCACGTGCAAAGGAAAGCATAAATGGATTTTGGCCAAACTCACTGTTGCTAATAGATGGCCGTACTGAAAAGTGGATATGCACAGGAATCAGGAAATATGGTTTTTGATTCATGATTTATGCTATAGGAACAGACATTTGTTTTATCCTTATGTATGTTTTAGAGGGATAAACAGAAGAAGGCTTTGCTGTTTCACTCCGGGCCTTCACATCTGGATTCAATAAGTTCCATTGTGCTGTCTGCTAAGCCCTCCAAAAAAACCCAGAAAAAATGTTTTCCAGATGTTTTCTTCCCATTCTTGTTGGAACAGGGGATGGTGAAAAAAAAGGAGCAGTGTTGCATTTTTCAAAAGAAAATACACCATTCTGTGCTGGTTTTAGAGAAGATATCTAATTGAATAACGTCTGCAGCCATATAGCTGAATAGCTGAGTCTGTAAAAATAATAGCAGCGTGCCTGAAATTTCTGCCAGGTTTGCACATACGCGTCCAGGGTCATTAAAAGGTCTTTTTTGTTTTAGCTAGCTAGCTTTATGACAGGGTTAAAGGTCGTTTACAGCTGGTCAGCAGCTGTTTTTCATTTACTGTCTCTTTATACCTGGATTACTCATCTTCAAAAGGAATTTATATGGATTTGTTAATGTTGCCATTTTGTGACATGCATAAAGTTCTTCATGAGGCCAGTTAGTGAAGCTCATGGAAGTGATTTAATCCTTCAACAATTAAACAATCTTCACAACTTCCTGTGTTTTAAAGTTGCAGGATGCTAACAGCTGGCTGCCCTGAAGGACTATTGCTATAGAACTGAGTTCTTTTCTTAAAGACATACCCATTTATAGGACTGAATGAAAGGACAATTCTTGCTTCTTTTTATTTGGAACAGTTGATTTTGATGTCATCTGTGAAAAACGACATCATATAAAAGGCGAGGCGCGAGGCAAACACATGTGCTTTTGTATTATTATATATGGCAGCCATGAGGTTGAGTCAATAGACACTGACATCACTCAGTCCCATTAGTAATCATCTTCCAGTTATATATGTAACTGTAATTTCTCCATGGCCTTTCCCACCTTTAAGCTGCAATCCTGAGGTCATGTCCAACTCAATCAGATACATGGCAGAGAGAAAAAAACACCTTCTTGTGTGCGCCTATTGCCATGGTGCTGAGGAAGGAATCTGAGTTAGCTGCACTGGGGAGAGAAGCAGTGACCCTGCAATTGCATGTGCCACTTCAGCCTGTAAATGCAGGCTTTGTGGAAAGGACTCTGTAAATCAGCCCTAATGCCTGATAACAACATGGGAGATAAAACAAAATATGCAGGACAAGTTTGTGACCCCATGTCAGAGTTAAGGAGATCCTTTGTGCTGCACAAATACCGCATTATTTGCCACATCCTGGAAAGTATATCTTTCTGTTTCTTTCTAGACTAATTAAGGGTCAAATTATTGTTTTGAACAACTCAATGGTGCTCTGTACTCATGACACAGTGTATTTGATTTGAGGCCAGTGGCAGAAGGTTTTCTCTAAAGGTGTTGCTTGTCCAAATCTAATATCAGAAGGAACAGAATTGTGTTTTTAATGTGATGGACAATAGATGCATTCAGGTCAATGAATAATACTTGCTGCTCCTACCCCTGTTTTCCCTTTTTAACAATATCCTTTGTTGCAGTATGTTGTGCATGGCAGAGTTAAAAGTTAAGCCTGGTCCAGGCTCTCAAGCTGAGTATTCACTTCAGCTGGGAAACAGTGCTTTTCTGTGTAATAGGGTATTATAATCATTGAGCATGGAAAGCAATGAATGACTCATCCTTTCCAACCCCGTTCCCCCTTCCCCAGCCGTAGCTTAGCCACAGCCTGGGCAAAAGGACTGGGTGTAAGCATTTTATTCCTACTAGGAGAAATACAATGGTTTCTGGTCTCTCGTGAAACTTCACTGCAGTCTGCATGAATTCTGTTTTTACTTTATTAGGGGTTAAGATAGTGGGCTGAAAGAGGAAAGGCAACACTTGCTTAGCCACATTTGGTAATGAAGTCGGAGGCTTAATTAAGTCGTTTTTTTAGTCTTATTATTTTTCTTTCGCTAAAAAACCAAGAGATAGTGTTTATGTTATATGTTAGAAAAATAAAGACACCACTTAGTGACAGTTGAATAAATGTTTGAGGAATACTTGCCTAGAAATGACATTCATCCTTTGCAACATTTGCTAACCCTAACCCTACATCTTACTTAATCTTAATGTGGGACATGAAGTCAGTAGCTAATTTTGCAGTGTACTGTAGCATCTGTTTACCCACAGGGTTGTTGCTGCAAGTACAGCACTGGTTAAAGTGTCAATAGGAGATGAATTGATGGTTACTTGGCTGTCAGTGCAACTCATCCAGATTGTCTGGGATTGCATGAGATTACATGCTTTCCTTACCTCCAGGCTACTGTAACAGCATCTGGTATCACTATCACAAGAACAATGATTGATAAGCTCAAGGTTCCCCTTTTTTTTTTTTCCAGTTTGGTTTTTCATCTCTCTCTTTCCACACCTTGCTGTAGTCCTGCCATTACTTTTTTGAATCTCCGCCCATTCTTCTTCTGAGATTTCCTTTTCCTTTATTTGTAAATCCTGACACGAAGCTGCATTTGATGTAGGAAGATCTTTACTTCATTTCTGTTTCAAGTTATCAGAATTGAAATCTTTTTCTATTAATCATTTAATTTGTACATGTACATGTCCTTGTAGATGATGTTGTTTTTTCCATGTTGTTCCTGGTGGTTAAATCAATGAGAATGAGTCAAAACATATCTTTGCAATTGTATATGGGTCACAGAGTTCACTTGTGATGATGAAAAAGCTTCATATTTCAACTGATTCGAACCATTACTTAAGAGTCATGGCATACCAGTGAAGTGTTGGCAAATGTGCCATTTACAGTAGGTTTGATGGGCTTTACTTGTAAATATGTCAGTGCTGGATAGTTATTTTTTTACCACAACAAAAAGGTTCATTATTGTGCTGTTTCATATTTATGAGATTCAGTTTGTGTCAGTGTATTGGTGCTGGAATAATAGCTATCTGTGAGACTGGGGGAGAGAGGAAATGGTTCTGTAATGTCAGTGTTTGGCAGTCCTCTTTTGTCATCAATTTCTCAACAGTGAGCCATGAAAATCATATCTGCGGTGGGAATGACAGAATGAGGAAAAACCTCAGTGCAGAAAAAGATTAAATAGGCAACTTCACCCAGTAGCTACTGGAAGTTACAAAGTAAAGCTGCTGTTGCAAAAGTGGAATAAAACAAAGAGGCAATAAAAAGGCAGATACCAGTGATTGCACACGTGCCTAAAAAGTACAATTTCTGTAGTTTCTTGTTGTAAATTGCACCGTTGTGCACCGTGGAGTCAGTTTTTCCATCTTAGTCTGTGGTGGACTGCAGACAATGATTTATCTTTACCGCTGTGAGCAGCAGCACAGACACAGTGAAGTAAACCATCTGGTATTCCCCCTGTTAAAGCAATAAGAGTCTGGCTAAAAAAAAAACACTGAGCTGCAGAGTACACAAGAGAAGCTCAGATCAGAAAAACTCTCAGTTCTCTGGATCATCTTTCAGGTCTGTGAGTTGTGTTGTTGTGTGTGTCTGTGTGGGGTAGTACATCTGTGGGCGCAGGTGGGAATCTCTGCAGCTTTGGGGTTTTTCTGAGTCTGTTGCACGTGTTTTCTCTCTACTTTTTGAATATCTCGTAAAGAATATGAGCGTGAGTTCCATCACAAGGGAAATAAAGGCATACAACAAAAAGCTCTCACTCGGCTGACTTTGTTCATTGCTTCTTCCTCCTTGCTGCTTCGTTCACATGCAGCTCTCAGCTGAGGTCACTGAGTCTGAGTCCTGAAGGATCTGCATCAAAGTTGGCCCAGGCATTGTACCTCCAATGATAATGCATGTGAAGTAATTTACAGTCCTTATGCTGATGCCAGCATCAACACTGAAACATTTGGAGTAGCTGACAACATGATGGTTGCCACTGCTAATGCTAATACTATCATATTTTGCACCTACTGTAGTTACACATGACACCAGCACAGTAGTTACACAAGTGCATTTGATTGGTAATGAAATCTTATTTTTTTGTGTATCAGGTCTGCTTTCAAGTTCCATAATCTTTCATTACACCATGTTCTTCCATTGAATCATATTCTCTCATTGCATATACATACTCCTTAGTTTATTGTATCCTTTCTTTAATGCATGTTTAAATGATTACTTTCATCATTTTACTGTCTTATCACCCGGCCCTCAGTAGGCTTTTACAGCTGTTTACTGGAATATAACATACTACCATGCACTTAAACATGTTGCATTTAAATTCTTTTATGACTGTGATCATGTATTCACATGTTTATTTGTGTGAATGTTGTATATTATACATGTTGGAGCAGCTTGAATCTTAATTTGAGCCTCACTGCAAACATGTAGAGGAGTTTGCCAAGTAATATCTCTGCTAGTGGTTTAGCAGTCAGTAGGTTTAATTAAGCTGAGGTGTGGAGGTGTGTGTGATTGCCTGCCATTCTGCTTCCAATTCAGGTTTGTGCTTGCATTAGTTCACTTATGTGTGACATGTCTGCAGTACTGTGAGTTCTCTCACAGGATGTCCATGCAGTACATGTAATGAGTTCAATCTAGCAAGCCTAATGCCTACAGTATGATCCTCAGGTCCGGTCACATGAGACCCAGAGGCAACAACCTAAGGGTAACAGAAGTGTTTGTTTTGGTGTTTTTTGTTATTTTGTTCTATCAACCTGATATCTTACTTGAGTTTTTCACTTGGTTTTAATCATGGTTTCCTGCTGTGCTTTATAGCAGAGGAGAGAAACACAGACCACTTTTGCAAACTTAATAAAAGTGAGTAGACTTTATGAGATAAAACATTTACTTTTATGGCAAAAAGCACAATTTCTCACTGCAAATGTCATGCATTTAACGAGTTCTACGAATTTTGACATCACATAGGAATACTTGCCTTCCCACCTTAGCTGAACGACTTCCCTCTAAGTATTTTAGACTGTAAAGTGAAACTTTGGAAGTCTTGCTGAGCAGTAGCTCCTGTGAGATACTGATAAATGCTTAAAAAGTTAAAGTAAGAAGTTAGAGATCTAAAGTTGCTAAGATTAGCATGAGGTATACATCAAGCTTTTGTAGCAGTAAAGCCCTCAGCATATTGAACTGAGCAAATGTGTGTTTTATTGTGAATGAATTCTACCTTTAATTTGTAAGAAGGAAAAAAATACCTTCTTAGACGACAAGTTATTAAAAATGAATGGATTCCACTTGTAAATTAATATTAATGGTAACCTGCTTCATTCTCATTGAGGCTCCAGCTTCACAACAGTTGGTTCCAGTTAAAGTTTTATGACTGAATCAGTTGAAAAAACCTTCTTGCACCCGCCCTGTCTGTGATGCGCTCTAGGAGGGGGAAGTTTCTCATTTGGCATTCTTGTTTTCGGCTGTGCCGGTCTCCAAGAGAGGCAGGGTCCTCTTTATGGCTGCTAATTACTTCTTGTCCTTAGCGCCAGGTCAAGCATGTGCCTGGAAAGTCAGGCCTCACTTCAGGAAGGGCTGGAGGAGGAGGATAGGGGGCAGTGAGAGAGGGAAGAATGTTAATCCCCCCCCCATGAAAAAAGTCCTAATTCACTGGTTCAGCACCCCTCCTCTTGTCAAATGAAATGGTGCCATTTGCCACTCCATGCTGTTACAGAACGTGTGTGTGTGGGTGTGTGTGCAGCATGTGTGCATCTGTAGAAATCGAGGTGGATGGATAGGTTAGGGGAGTGGGATCCACCACAGTCTTGGCACTGAGCTGAAAGCAAGATTGTGAATCTGACACTCGAGCTATTGTTCAGAGAAACATAGAGAAAAGTTACAAACAAAGAATAGTTGAGTGAACGAGGGGATTTTTGTAAAATGCCCACTTTTCTCTGTAAAATTCACAAGTAATATAGTACGTTTGACCACACTGTTTCTTGACAATAATTCACACTTTTACTTTATACTTTTATGAATTCATTATCCTTTACCACACTGTAACCTCATCCAACTCATGTCTGACAAACAAACCCATAAAAAGGCTTAAAACAAACTTAACCACTGCTTTCAGCACTTTACATCAAAGATACGGCACTTTACGCTGCAATTTGTATAATACACTAGCAAATTTCCACTATGCACATGGTTAACCCCTAACCGTGGAGGTAGAAGTGTAGAATTAGTTTTTATTTACATATGAAAAGATTCCAAAGATCACTGGAGCTTAAAGGATTCATTGTGTTTTTGTATCATGCCCTGCTGCATGAAAGCAGTCAAAACAGCAGCAGAGGGACAGTAAGCTGGCGGAGAGCAAATGTACACACAACGATGTCATATAAACAGTTTGTGTGTGTATGCTGTGAAACTGCCTCCTCGATGTAAGGGGCTGTGGTCAGAGGGAGAAATTATTTTTAGCATTTAGTGGCAGAAGTGTTGGTCTCTCAAGGGAACTGCCTCCTAAGTGGGTAAACATCTCAGCTTAACAAGGTGCGACTGAGACCCATACCTGTGGCTTAGGATGTGGTCAGGACAGCTTCCTATGGAAGGTCAGCTGGCAGTTACAGAGTGAACAAGTGTGAATGAGGGTGAGAATAAGTCAACAAGGGAGGGAAATAGAGTTGTGTACTGTAAGTGCTTGTCCGAAAAGTTTATTCTTTGCATCACAATGTTTAAAATGAAAAGAAATGTATTGCAGCTCTATTATTACTATAGAGTATCCAGACAAAGGTATATTTTGTTACCCTTTCACTGTCCATCCCATTTTCGTGTAAGCTGTTCTGGCCCTCTCCACCTGGCTCACCTCCAGGTGACCCTACAGAGGCCCCGTGGTCGCTCTTAGATCCATCAGGGGATCTAAAACCTTGGATGAAAAAATTGATTGAACAAATTTTGCACGAGGTTAAAGCAAATGAGAAAAGTGGAACAGATTGGTAACATAACAGGTTGACTGATGGAGGGTAAGTGTGTGGAATAAGCGGCATCCTGATGACAGTTGTTTACTTCCTAAAAAGATGAGCTTCATGGGATCAGTTTGTGTCAGTGTAGATTAGCAAAATGCAACACTTCTCAGCAGGCGTCGTGACACATTTAGCATCGGCTCGATGCTCCTTACAAACTTCCCCCTCTCCTCATCTTCCCCTGTGGTGCTTGACTGACTGTGATGAAGTTATTGTTGTTATCATGACAGTTAAATTCTGCACTGTGTGTAATCTGCTGTAGCTCAAAAGAACGTCTTTGTATCATTTATCACTGTTTGTGAGTCACTGTCATCTGCAAACTAATAAAAAGAGGTTATTTGCCAGCAGTGGCACTATTTGTCTTGTGTGTATTTAGACATTCTGGTGTGGACAAATAAGGGACATTTGAGAGCAATAACAACTGCACATAGTGACACAGTAAGAATTACTATTGCATTGGTATGATCCTGAGCACCTATAGAGTATTACAGAGAGGCCATAGTTGTACTTGAGCTTGATTATATAAAGTTACTCTTTGTAGAGTCTCAGGCAGTATGGCATTTGCAAGGTTGTGTCCATGTAAGGTATGGTGAGTCTGTCCAGGGCTACAGGATGATGAATTAACAGGACGTGGAAAAAGGACACTATGGGTGCTTGGTTGTAACAGTGAGAAAGCCAAAGACGCATTACTCAGATCTGCATATTGTACATTGGGTTAAAGCGGTCAGGTTTGATCATTTAGACAGTGTTTGCTTTGTTTAACTGCAGGAAAGAAGAAAATTATCATGAATTCAATGAAAGGATATGACTGACATGTAATACATGAGACATAAGGCACTACAGTTTGCTTGCCAGAAGTTATAGAGGTGTAGATTATTTTCTAACCCTAACCCTAACCCTAACAAACCACATCTCTGAACCAGCATTATCCAACAAGACTAAATTATAAACAATTTGACAAAAACAGCCGAGGCATTCAGGGGCCTAAACACCAGCAGTAAACTTCTGCAAAGTTTATTGTGGGTAGTTATAAACAGTTTTACAAGCAGTTTACTTTGTGTTGCCATGAATGGACAACAGTAGGCTACTAAAATTTATCCTCTGTACATATAACTTCGTCGTGCGTTGCTGGGTGCTCATTATGTCTTTCAGAATCATCGTGTCTAGATGTCCTTTAATTTAATACATTTAATTTTATTTGTATAGTGCCAACATGTTTAAAGTTTAAGACCTTAGAATGTATGACTGTATACAGAATTAGAAAACCCCAAAATCCCATTTGAGCAGCACTAGGCGACAGTGATGAGGAAAAACTTCCTTTAGAGGAAGAAACCTCCGGCAGAACCAGATTCAGGGTGGGGCGGCCATCTGCCTGAACCGGTTAGGGTTGGTGGAAAGAGGAGAGGGAAAAGAACAGCAATTTCAATATTAACATTTCTTTATATGTTGTAATATTGATTATCAATTGATTAAGAGCCAATATTAAAATTTACATAAACAACACAGCATCCCAGTCATGTTAATGTGACCAGTCCAATTTAGATAGCTTTAAATAACTAATCACATGTGTCAGTGGTGAAACCAACCAACTGAACAGTCGTAGATGGTCACAAAATCTCATGTCGAAGAAAAGTACTTATTACTTGTTTTTGCTATTTTAGTTTTGTCTTTGCCACAGTGAGTGATGAGAAGTCCCGTGTTTTCCTTTTAAGGTGTCTTCTTGTATTGTTTGTTGAAAGTGACTCTCACGTTTCCATTCTGTGAAATAGTAGCACTGCAGATGTAGGACTTCGCTGTAGGGCTCCCATCCTTTGCTCTAACGTCATTAAAACACGTCCACACAACAGACATTCTTCTTCTGATGCCATAAAATGTCGGTAACATCTGTTTACGACAGCCACCAAGGGCAACTGTTGTAAAAGGGAGCAGCTTTGTGGCACTGGACTAAATGCAATAAATCTGTGTGAACACTGTAGAGTCGAAAAGCATTCAATGTGCATTATTTGTCCAGTGTAGGTCCATTAATTTATGCCAGCATCCGAGCCTTAGGAGCTTTTTTTTTCATTTCTACTACTGATAAAATAATGATTAGAACACATGGCCCCGTCTTTTCCCCTGAATCAGCATCCCTGTGCTTCAGTGTTAGTATGAAGCATGAATTAACGAAGCAGCAAATAGTTGACCTCAGTTGCTAAGCAACCAGAGCAAAGGCATCTCCAAATGCAGGAAGAGTTGTATTGTGTGTATTCTTGTATTGTGTGTATTATAACAGAGTTTGATCAGCGACTCAATCTTTGACACTGCCGTATTGTTACACTGCTGCAGCGATCTCGGCGAGTTCATTAAGGGAAACTCTGTCATCGTGGTGAATGGTAGACATTTTCTTGGTGGTGGGCGAGTTCCTGTGTGTCTCTTCATTTTGAGCTGATGACAGACAAAGCTGTCTTTTTCTTAAGAGGCCCTTCACCTGGTTAGTGATTCTCTCATCTCTCAGTGTGCAGCTCCAGAAATGGGAATGTAGTTTGCTTTTTGATAATGATACAGGCTGAAACAGATTGGTTTAGTGCTCAAATGAATATATTTATCTATCACACATTTATGTGTCTAACATTTAAACCCCAAAGTTAAGTTCTGCAGGGTTCTACACTCAATCTTTCAAAGTGCAATTATAATGCTAGTATTAGATAATAAACTCTCTCAGTCAGGAAGTTTGGGCTGAAACACTGAAAAAACAAGAGGAGGATCCTGACTGAGACATTACTCCACACTACATTTTTCAGACTCTAATTCACATTTTTTTTCCTCTAAAAGACAGACTTTCCCAGACTGCAGTGGTAATATTTGTGTATAAACAGCTATAAACTGTTATAAAGTGTGTTTATGTCTTAGTTTGTTGAGCAATCGAATCACTCCAATAATCCATGTCTGAAGTGGAAACTGATGTTTTTTGTGCTTGTGTTTGTTGTCAGCTAGATGGTCTGTAAGTAAAATAAAAAATGGTTTATCTTTGGCTATCTAAATTGTGGAGTTGCATATTCTCAGGAAACTTTATTATTGATAATAAGATTCAATGTGCAGTCAGACTTCAGCTTTTCAACAAACACTATACAGATGTAAAGGAACACATGCAGTCAGAGAGTTCCTAAATGCAGACCTCTGTTTAAAAATGCCATTTTTTAAATTGGTGTGCTTTACACGTGAGTTATGTGTAATGACATCCAGCTGGAGGTTGTTGCAGGGTAGCTCAGAATGTACAAACACTTTTTTTTCACTCTGACCATTCACCTTTCCACTTTTCCCAGCAACCCTTTCACTCTCAGATGGATCGGTCTATTGAATGTTTTTTTGGAACAGCGTGTGTGGTCTTTGTAGCCTGACACTAGGGCTGCTATACCTGCGTGTGGGTATGTGTGTGTGTGTGTGTGTGTGTGTGCTTGAAGATTGCCTTTGATGCTCCACATTCATATAAGCTGCACAAGAATGCATCCGTGAGAATACCATAGCATGCTTGCCTTTGTCTTTGCTTTATTTCTTTAACTTTTGTGCCATAAAAGCCTTCAGTTTAGTTTACTCAGTCACTTTAGTGTTTGCCCTCCTTTAAAACACTCTGACAGCTCCAGTCCTTTAGTGTCTGTTCCCACCTGCATTACCCAGTGTCATTTTCTCTGCAGCTTTCTGCTGAGACAAACCTGGATGCTAATGGATATCCTTGTGTAGCTTTGTATGTATGCATCTGGCTGCAAGGACAGCTGTTTATCCTGGGTGGTTTTGGCATCTGAGGGTGCGGTCCAGGGTCAAACCTCATTTCACATTGTTCTGACCCAGTGTACTTCTGTGGTGGCCTGGTTACAGCCGGGACGACCGGCCTGAAAGTGTGCTAATTGCACGGTTGTGGCCAGAGGGAGGCAGTGGTAGATTTAGCATTGCAGGAAAATGGATGGAAGAATGGCTTTTGCTGTTGCTGTAACCCATGATCATGGTGATCTATAAATGGGCACATCTCTGTTTAGTGCCTAAATGGATAACAGAAATCTTCTCTGAACCACAACAGTGAAGTCTGCTGAGTAACTAGTACTTCTGAGTCAGCAAAAGGCAGAAAATACAGGGAATGGTAAAAGATTTAGCCATAATTAAAGCTTACTTAATATGCAGAATTTGGTTCTGTTTTAAAAACCCTGTATCTATTTCATGTTGTATAAACAATGTGATATATTGACTGTAAATTTAGCACCGTGTGTGAACGTTGGTCAAATGCTAAATTTGAGTGTGTTTTATTTCCCAACCATTTTCTTTTTATAAATCTAACTTCTTTTCATGTGCCTCTTTTTTTTTTCTCTGTGCAGCGGAACCAGCAGACCTCTTGAAGATTTTAGATTTTCACAGTTTACCTGAAGGTGTTACAAAAACAACGGGTTTCTGCTCACATCGGAGGTCAACACAAGGACCTGATGAGGCTTACAGAGTATCCAAAGATGCCCAGCTCAGTGCCCCCACAAAACAGCTGTATCCAGGTGAGTGTCTGACTCAGTACTTGAGTTTTTCTCTTCAGGCATCCAACAAACCACTTTAATATGAGTCATCAGGCTAATCACTACAAATGTCGCAGCCATCCCAAGCTCCCGGAGCTTTCTTAAAAGTTGTTTATCTCACACTCTTACCATCTGGTCAGCTTTATGACCTTCCACCCCACATCATAGGGACTTGGGAGTATAACATTTAAACATGGCTGGAAACAATGTGTATTTTCTCTCACTTAGCTTCTCTCTCTTTTTCCTTTCCAGGTTGCGGTTTCAGTTAACTTCATTGTTTATTTCAGCTAGGGTTTGAGTTTTCTTGCTGTTTTATCGTATGCTTCCCTGTTTAGCTGTTACTCAAACTATGTCTACATCTTTTACTATAAACCTCGTAAAGAGGTGAGATACATCTACAACAGTTGGACACTTTTAGTTACCAAGTTAGTCCTGTTGCTAATTCACACACATTACAGCATTGGAGAAGTGATAGATACTAATTCCACCACCAAAAACACACACCAGATGCATGAGAAATCCAGCCCTGTAATATTTGATGTTGTAGGAGGAGCAGTGAAAATAGGGGTGGTAGAGGGGAGGGAAGTCTGGGGTTCCACTTTTGCCTTGTTCCATTGTGCTGACGTGGCTTTGGGTTACTGCTCTGTGGTGCGCTGCAGTACTACTTTCTTTTTTCTCCTCCCTCTCCACCAATCTTTCATCACGTTTTTCCCTCCTTCTCACTTCATTTTCACTTCTCCTCTATCATTGCTCCTAGACCTTGTGTTCCACCTAACTTCACTCTGGTGAGACATGATAAGCACTCTTTTCTCTATACAGTGTCTTATTTTTTTACAATACCGAAATTCAAAACCACAATTCTGTAGCCCAGTGCAAAATCATTAGAAAGACAGATTTTAAAACATTGCCAATGTGGTTTCAGTACAAAAAAGAGAAAAAGAAACTCTTCCTGTGAGCTACGCTTACACAAAGCTTAGATTGGATGACAGCCCCATTCATAGTTGTCTCAGATGTTGCATTGGCTTTATTGGACCTTTGATCCAAGGCATGGCTCTTCTTTGGGGCTTAAAGTAGAGCCACAGGGCTCCTGTGGCTTTTATGCCCTATCATGCTCTCCAATCAAACAAATACTGCTCACTTTGAAGCTCCGTGACAGAAGAGCCCAGTTTTAGATACACGTTCTATAATTACACATGCTCTAGATCAGTTTACAATAAACAAAGAGAAGAGAAGTTCACAACAGGCACTGTATAGTCTTAAGGTGCAAACAGAATAACTAGCTGTCTGTGGTTTGAAGGCCTGAAAATCCACTAACAGAGTCTATGATGTGGTCCCTGTCTCGCCTTGACATTAAGAGAATGTACAGCTAATATGTTCCAGAAGGCAGCTAAACCTGTGAGGTCATTTTATCCGTCTCTCTTTTTCACTTTAACTGAGTTTGCTACTGAATTATGACTTTAGCTGGAAGCCTGGAGCTACACTTTGACTAAATTACCAACTCAGCATCCTGCCTTGTAAAGGTAAAAAAAAAGAGTCACATATAGAAAACAAGTGCATGCAAACATGCTTTGTTATGACTATAATGCTGATAATAAAAACCACTGGTAGAGAACACACCGGCCTGTGACCCCATAACCACTGATGATGTGTTGGAAAAGAGCGAGTGCAGACATGCACTCATTAGGCAAACATGTGGAAGATATGATTCATTTCTAACTACTGAGGCACTAAAACAGGGGAGAGCCCTTTCTTACATTTATTATGATGAAGGAGATGCGAAAAAAAAGTTAAACTGTCGGCTCTCTTTAACTTTCATACCTCACACCTCCTGTGTCTCAGTAGGAGGTGTACTGACTGATTTCTGCATTCAGTAAATATATGAGAAGAAGCCTGTACTAGGAAATACAATACAGGCACAAGTATCTGGCTGTAGCTTTGACAGTTTGGGAAGTTTCTGCAGGGGAGTTTTCTTAACCCCTGTCTATATCGTTTGCCACAATGAAAATCAGCCAGCATTAGCACAAACTGCAAGGAAACAGTGATGCAGTGGCTTATACCTATTTCTCTGAATGAAATGGAGTTAGCTGTCACTTGGCATGTGCTCTTGTGGGTTGGATTGTTGCGGGTAGATGGCACTGGCCCTTTGGTTTGGGCCCTCTGCTGCAGCCTTTACTGAAATCCAAGTGACTAAGCTGTGATCACAGTCTGTAAAAGCTACGAGGCTCAGGAGTGACATATTTTATTGAGTTCATAAAACCTTTGGGCAATATTGACTTATTTTCTTGTATTTAGTGTCTTAGAAAATGGATCTCTCCCACACACATTTAATTTTATTTACTGTAATTGTGGTTTATTACAAGTCATTAGAGACGCATCTCACTAACAACAGTTTTATTATAAAGAAAAATTTTATTACAAAACACAAAAAGGCTATTAAGCAATTACTAAGTTACAGGATTCAAAATGAGCAGATTGTCAACAATAAGTTACACTGTCTGCACTGTAAAATATATATCTCAGACAGTTATTAAAATGCCGTGTTATGTAGTTGCATGATATTACTTGGACCTTGAACTTAAATAATCACTCACATGCATGCAGAACATACACATCTTTTTGCACACCAGCAGACAGGTACACTTGTCTCTGCAGCAATGTGCAATCTCGCAGGAATGTTGCTTGTCTCATAGAAGGAGGGATTTAGACACTGTGATGACTGAATGACTCATTACAGGACGTGACTTTCTACTTCATTTACCTGCTTGTATGTAGACGGATAGATGGTAGAGAGGTCCAGGTGATAGTTTATGTTTATTTGTTAATAAAAACAACTTTATGTGATTATGTCATCTGGAAGAAAAATAATGGAGTGTGCTGCATTGCCTGATTGAGATGTTAGTGGTTGTTTTTGAGTCCCTGACTTTCCCAGAACTTTTTAATCTGACATTGATGATGGTGATGCGAGGGTAAACTCTCAGGATGTCTGGCACCACAGACTTTCTATTCCCACAGCGTCAGCGTCCAGACACACTCACACCCATACACACAGTAAATGAATGAGGTATCTCTCGTCTGGTGGCCTAAAGTAGCAGTTTGAGAGACGCATTCCAGAGAAACCTGAGCTTTTCAAGAACAACCCCCCTGGCCCTCTAACTTTGCTGTGAGGTCCTGAGGAGAGAGTGAAGAGGAAGCATGCTCATTCATTCTTTTCCTTCTTCTGTGTCCTGTACTTATGTTAACCTCCTTCTCTCACTGTCTTCTGAAGGAAGTTCTCTCAGGGCATCTTCATCCTTGTGGTGATGGCACATCGTGCATGAACACAAATTGGTCACTGAGAAAAACAGCTGCTACTTAACATTCAGAGAGAATTTAATTCTGGTTCCAATTTTTGCATTTCGAAAGAGAACTTTAAATTGGAAAATTGGAATTTCTCATTAATCTTCTCCCCCCACTCTCTCATTTTGACATTCCTTTCCTCAGCTGATCCTTGACCCCCATGCAAACAGGCTGTCCTGAGCCAGCGCTGAGTCACAGTCTCTGTGACAGATGTGGCTCATTTGCAACCGGATGTAGTGATAAACTCTCTCATCTGGTTTATTATTTTCTGGTATTTCCCACCATCGTACTGTAAGTCTTCTTTTCATGATACTCTGCCCAACCGATTTCATGAATCTTTCTCCCTCTTCAAACTCCTCCACGTGAGGAGGTTTTTGAAGGGTTATCTGCCTCGGCTCCTTCTTTCTAATGTTCTATCGCTCCCACCCTCTGCCTTACACGTCCTGCCTAAGCATGTGTCAATTAAAGCAATGTTTCTCATATGATGCCAAGCTGAATTCCTGAGGGAGAACATTGCCAAGGCATGTGCTCTGCACATGATGTGATTTGATGCCTGGCATTAATGAAGGAATGATGAAAAAGGCTAGGAAGACAGGACAGGAAGGCAAACCAACATCCAGATGCAGATTGAGTGAGAGCAGTGGGAAGGAGAAAGAATAAAATAAATTGATTTGAGCTTTTCTTTATTTCCCCTCTTTCCATTCCTACTATCTTCTCTCTAACTTCGGGTTTTCACACCACATTGCCACTGAGCCATCCTTTTTCCACAGCTTCTGAATGTATATTTAAGTTGTAGCCACTTGCAGTGTAGAATTTTCCAGCCTGTCTCCTATATCAGAATAAGGGGCTTTGGTGGCTGCATGAGGTGCTAGAAAACCACTGTAACCACAAACCCTGCCTCTCTTTAACAGACGCCCGGAAATGTCTGTTCTGCACATATACAGCTATTGGAGTCCAAGTGGTTTCTTTGATTATGTTGTTATTCCAGATAGCTGGTTTCTCCTAACAATAGTGGTTTTAATATGGCCAGATTACCTTTTATTCCAAACTCAAAGATCACAAAGCTGTGCTTGCTTTAAGTGTAGTATGACCTGTACATTAGTGAGCAGGAGCCTCTTTCTGGGGTCCCTAGAACGCCCCACTAGGGAAACCTGTCTGGCAGATGTGCCCCGCACTTTAGCATAATATGAATTGAGTTTATACAGTAGCTGAGGCTTCTCAAGGGAGCGATACAGATGGAGTCAAACACATTGTTGGATTTTTCCATTTCCATAAATGTGTGCCTTTAATATTTTCTCCTGCAAAAATGTTCACTTTTCTTCCTCTTCCAACCCTCCACTGGAGCGTCTCTGTGTCTGCTAAATCGATCAGCTGTGGGAGAGGAGAGAAGGGGTTGGAGGGATAGTTCAATAGTCTCTCTGGATCACATGCTTTTGTCATTATGCTTCTCATCCTTTACTGCGCTGGAAATGCTCCCACTTTGAACTTCTGCTTCTGTCTATCTTTTATTTTTTCCACTAACCAGCCTTTATCCATTTCAGATTAAAACTATCCTCTTACATTTTGGGCATTCCACAAATCACTGGTGTTTCCTTTCTGCACTCTAAGCCAACCCCGTTCTTCCAATCTAAATTATCTTTGTTTTTGTAACATTTCTTTTCACTTAAGGTAGCAATAATAATTATACTCCCTCCTGACACAGAAGAACACTGTCTGTCTCCTGAAATTATAATTCAGTTACAACATCCTGAACACAAATATAGTATTTCATTCCTCTTGTGATGATGAATGGCTCCTGCTACTTATAACTTTCCAAACCTTTTCTCTCTCTGTCCCACCCACCACCTATGCTGCCAGGTGATGCATTCCCAGAGGACTTTTCCATCATGGCCACAGTAAAGCCCAACAAGGGCAGCCAGTCCTTCCTGTTGTCTGTGTACAATGAGCAGGGCATCCAGCAGCTTGGACTTGAAGTGGGACGCTCTCCCGTGTTCCTGTACGAGGACCACGCAGGCAAACCCACACCTGAGGACTACCCCCTCTTCAGAGGAGTCAACCTAGCTGACGGAAAGTAAGTTGTTAGCTTTCAAAATCTCATGCTCAATCTTTAACAACAATGTTATAGGACGCTTACACATACTGCTTCTTGTCTATGCATGTTCCCCTTTAATCAGAGTCCATGTGGATGAATTAGGCTTTGATGAAGTGATCTGTTGGTGTTTTTGTGCGCTGAGCACCACCTGACAAGAGGGGCTCTTGTGTGTGTGTGTGTGTGTGTGTGTGTTAGTAGTGTGTAAGTGGGCAGCATGTAACTCAGTAAGTGTGTGAATTAACTTCGCCTCCTTTTCTAGGTGGCATCGAGTGGCCATCAGTGTGCACAAGCAGACCATCACCCTCATTCTGGACTGTAAAAAGAAGACCACCCAGAAGCTGCTCAGAAGCCCAGACCCCGTCATTGATACCAAAGGAATTATCGTGTTTGGAACTAGAATACTTGACGAAGAAGTCTTTGAGGTAGGCAGCACACAGCACTGTTGAGAGCTGTTTGTGTAATGCAACAGGCATTTTTTTTTATCAGATTCACAGTAACTTTCCACTTGACTGTGTGTGTCTGATAAGTTTGTAACTCAGTGTGAACTAGCAAATCAAATTAGCAAATTGATTTAAAGGTTTGGCTTCAGCATTTTGCATCTCCTAATATGTGCTATTCCCAAGGCTCTACCAAGATAGTCTGCATACCAGTCCTTTTTGTGGATGATACTGAGCCCAGCTTCACTTTGATTTAATGTCCCTGAGCATATGAGATAAAAGCAGATGGGATTTTTGAGTCTAGCTAACGTACAGACACATGGCTGTGGTGCATATAATGGTCATCCCAATAGTCTTTCTGTGTGTTATGGTGAACAGAATGGGGATTGTGGTAGTGGCCACATCCTCTATAAATGTATGGATTTAGCTCATGGAGCCCCCAGCATCTGATACCCCAGCCATTGCCACCCACTCATACACATGCACACAATCGCAAATCAAGTTTAATTTTAGGTGGCAGATATTCCACATCATCCACAGAAGAACGTTGTGTTCTGTTCTGTTCCTTTTTTCAACTCTGCTGCATTTGTTGGCTGTTCAACCCTGTTGTTGCTGTTTTTAAGGGTTGCCTCGTGGTGGCTACTAAGCAATTAAAAGCTGTAAGTCAAAGTGTTCCATTACGGTTTGTGGTTTTGTGTCTGGGATCTTTGTCTGAATCAGCTGCAACATTTTTGTTTACATAGGTGACAGGTTTTTATTACTCGAAGAAAAGGGGATTTACCTCTTCCTATCTCATTTTGTTATGTGTATTAAAGCTTTCTGGCAGGAGATAAAAGCTTAATGGTAATCTGACTAGTGACATTAAGCTTTTTTGGTGTTATAATTCTCAGAGATACCTGATATACATCATAACATAAAATGTTTTGTTTTTACCTAGTGTAAAGGAAAGTTTGCATAGTGCTTCTAATAAGCTTTTGTCTCTTAAACGTGACCCCTGTGAAGAGCAAACACAACACAAAGAACAAGAAATAGAGTTGTCTTTGTCCCACCAGAGTTGTGCTTGTTTGAAATTGGTCTAAGAGACTGAGGCCCTCAATAATTAGTAACACAGGCTGACTGATGTGACTGATGCTGAGCCAGCTGACCTTTAACCCTATTGCTGCTCATCAAGAACAGACAAAGAAATATGACATCACTCTCCCTAAAGATGATCTGGAGATAAATATATGATGGGATATACAATAAAAATGTAACCTCTGGTTCTTATTCTAAAATGAATCGCTCCATAATAAAAGACAGGTTTCTATATTTCTGACATATACACAGACTATGTGCGCATTTTTGTCAAATCGTTGACTTACTGAAAGTCTATATACAGATGATTTTGGTGTAAGTGTGTGTGTATAGGGATTATTCCCCTTAAGCCCAATAACCCTTGGTAAATTTTTTCCATTTGCCAACAAGATGGCTGCATTTATCTGGTGCCATTGTAATTCTGCTCTGATTTCATCACTGCACTTGGGTAATACAGGACCTATTTAAATCTTCCCCATCTATCAGAGCTGCTGTAACAGTCCAGTGGTTACCGTGGGAACAGACGGATATTTAGTGAGAGATGTTTAAAGCCCTCCCGCTGTGTGTCTGCCAGTTGGGAGACAGGACAGGCACCAGTGCGTTCACAAAATGGAAAATATGCCACATAGTTTCCAAATTATGCTCACGTTGCACTCCGCTCTCCTCCCCTTACTCCCAGCTCGTCTCTGTAGTTTAGACTGATCCTGTTTAATTTTGCCAGAATCAGTTACAACAAAGAGGTGCTGAGCATAAAACACAAATATTTTAAATTGATTTGACCAGCAGGTCGGTTAAATCAGTCGACTCAAGAGCTTAAAATTTCAAGTCAATCTAATAAAAAAATGGAGATGTTAACTTGAGAGAGCTGCTTTTTGACAACTACTTTACATTTGATGGAGAACGTATCATTTAATACTGAGGCAAAGAGAGACATATGATCTGACTTATCAGACCTTTAAATTGCAGTGAATAGTGTTTTTCACTATTCTTTAGTGTTCTTTACATACAGCAGACAGGAGGGAAGTAGTACTTATACACTGGGGTGGTTTGTGGTTTGGTTTCTGACATGGTTATTGTGGCTTCACAGAGCACTGTGTCTACCCACCATAAGTACCATAATGTTAGTTCTTTTTGTCTTAGCAGCTTGCATAAGAGGAGTTTAGTTTTTGACAGAAAAGACTGTGCGAGTATAGTAATTAAGATGATGATTATGTAAGTAGACAGGTATTTTACCTGGTAATTAATGCTCATCTTCTGTGGAAGAAAATTTCTGCAGTGTTATTAAAAGCCAGCATAACGAGCTATTATCTTAGAAAAGTCCCTGTAATTGTTTTTAGTGATGTTGTGTCTTTTATTTCTGGTGCGTATATTTGAATGTGTTTATTTCCAGAGCAGTAAAATCTCAGTTGTTTTGAAGGTAGGGGCTGTTTGACATAGTCCATCTGTAGCGTCTGCTTTTCCTGTTCACTGTTGTTTGCCAGTGAGTATGCCAGGAAAAACCAGAGATAATTTAGTGCCTTTCTCTTGGTTCTAAGTATCGTTGAGTTAAATCATTGGCTAGAGTTAGTCTGAGAGAACACAAGCGGCGCGGATGGACCACTTAGAGGTAATCCGCAGGGGACCTCAAGTGAATCGAAACGGCCAAGGTAGAGACACAGCAGTTTTTGTCTGGCCTCCATTGTCTCAGCCAAAGCAGAGTGAAAGCATCCTCATCTAGTATGAATGTGAGGGATCGTATAATGTCGTTTACGCAGGCGTAGATCAGAAGAAGGGAAAACAAGATGTTCAGTATTGAGAGGTTGTGGAGGAGTGGGGAAGCTGAAGGGGTACTGTAGATTTGGGAACAGGAGCCAAAAACCTTTGGGTCATACTCTGGAAAGAACAAGAAGCTCTCTCCCCACTGATGTCATTCTTGGAAAAGCAGCCATACCACATGACATCATCCAGAGGTTTCCTTGGTATTCACTGATAGGTTGTCCCAGGCTGATGGTCTGAGTCGGGAGTGGGGGTGGACATGCATGTATGTGTGGGTGAGTGATAAGTTGAGGAGGATAGCTAAGAAAGCATGATGGACTAGAGAAGACGACGAGAACTGAGATAAAGATAAACTGAAATAAAGGACTAGAGACGGAAAGAGTGGGGTAGTTAAAAGCAGTAGGATAAGATTAAGGGGTTGGGAGATTTTAAATAGAGCTGGGGAGAGGAGAGTTGTTGGGCTCCCATGGTCCAACCTGAGCCAGGAAAAAGTAGTAAAATCATGCAACACATGAGCTTGATGCTCGTTAAGAGCTTTAATATTGTGATGGCATAATGAGTTGTACACATTATGGTTCCTTATGTTTACATCAGGACCTTCTTTTCACTCAGCCTCCGTTATTTACAGTTCCCAGGTTTCACTCTTCTAACATAAAGATGTATTTGTCTCTGAAAGGTACTGATTTATATCTTGACCATTCACAATGATTATGTATCATAGAGCGGCTGACACCACATTGCATAGCTGCAGTAGAGTAGTAGAAGTAGTTTCTGAATTATTAGTAATACAGGTTTAGCTTATTTTACCAGGGCCAGACTGGACTGGACATTTAATTGTTTCCAGGCAACAAAAATCACTAATAGGTCTAGATGGTGAATGGATTGATAATACTTTCTCTAATGGCCCTGTTATCATGATTATCTGATCTCAAATGCACAGCTGCAGTTAAACATGTAAATGTATTGAAGGTGCATTGACATTAGCTCATTGATTAATTGCTATATTTAGAGGCATGACTATACTTTTCACTGTAATAACATGATCATAATGTAATCTGGCCTAGTCATATAAAACTTGTGTGTGTAGTAGTCGCATACATTTGCATTATCTTGTACAAGGTACAGGATATGTCATGCTTCATTGTCAGAACACACTACTTCTATACATTTCAGACTGTGGCATTGGATGTAGTCTCAGAGAAGATGGAGTTTCCACCATGCATAATTAAGAGTATTTCCCTAACCCATGTCAGATGTTTGTCTTTCACCCCCTTATTCCCACTGTTATTCCTTCACTGTGTCAGCAAGTCCTGAAGTGTGCCTTCAGCACATTTCATGTAGATTTCAGCAAATGGCCAAGCCAAACACCCAGAATCTATGTCTGTTCAGTGAGGCCAGCCGCTCTGGTTTCCACTATCCCAAAAGAACAGGAAATGGGAATAAGGCTACCCATAGTCCTGCGAGACGTGGGGTTAAATTCTTACAGAGAAGGGAGTTTGATGGGGGCTGGAAGGCTGAGGGAGAGAAGACCTAAAGGGTGTCTAAGAACACGATAACAGCAAAAAGTCAAGATAATGTTTAAGGTGCTGTGTGGTGGATAAGTGGTGCGGCAGACAGGCCTGCTGCTCTTGGCAAGTGCTTTGAGCATTGGGATGGGATTCCACTACAGTCTGGAGGGGAAAGTGTTTAATGTCTGGTAAAGGTTTAACTCTGTAGATCTGTCGGAGTGGCATTTGTCTATAGACGTGTACATTTGTGCTTACATTCACTTGTGTAGACAGTATTTACCCAGTTTGTTTGTGTCCCATCTGTATTTTTATGTGTGTGTCCATGCTGATTTATGGCTCCTGTGCAGCAAGCCGACCTCTGCAGTGTGTTTGGTTTTTGCGGTCAGACTGGAGAATGCCCAGGTGGGTATGCTGGTGTGGGCTGGCAATGTCACCAAAATGTGTTTCAGAGCTCAGGGGTTGCTGTCTAAATATACTGTGAAAGTAGCTTACCTTAAAATCCATATCCCAGACCTCCCAGACTCTTTTTTTTTACTGCTCTATGGGGTCCTCCTGTAGATGTTAGTTTTTCTTCTTTAATCCTAAGTCTTAGTGTTGTGGGAGGTGTAAAAGTAAATTCAGTCATTATCAACTGTCACTGGGGATGAGGAGAAATAATGAACATTGATTTTGGCTGTTTATTTTATGCTACATTGCTGTGAGCCAGGAAAGTGCAAGTTCACGGGACTCACTCCCTGTGAACTAATCAGCAGTGGGTTTCCTGACATCACCTCAAGATTTTAAGCTAGTCAAAATAAGCATTGCAGTCATTCTCTACAGTATGTGTAAAAAACACAAAGTCTCATATGTGTGCAGTTCATTTTGCTCAGTTTTAGCCAGTTTTGCTGCAATAACTTTACGCATTCAAAGCTATTTTTATTGTGGTGTGTTGATTTAAAATCGCACCAATATTGCTTTTCTATCCCATGCATCACATCTTTCTTCATCAATTCTGAGGAGGGAACGTAATGAACTTGGTCCACCCTCCATGATTGTGGGTCATTTTCGGATGAAGACAGATGTTTGGCTTTGTGCTCACTAGAGCACTCTCCTGCCCCCACCTGGACACAGTCAGAACATCCAGCAGGAATTAGCATGTGGGAGCCAAACAGGGAGAGATTTGGGAAAGAAAGGCTTAAAGGCGATGTTACATTTTATTAGGTAAAATCCAGCAGCGAAAGGTGAATCTGAGCGAGTTTTAAGTGTGACTGATCAGACTGGATTCATTCTGCCTTGGTAATCTATTTGTAAGCTGTAGATGCATAATAACTCATTTGTTTTGTGTGCTTATGCATGACTCTTCAACGGTTTCTTTAACATTGAATTATGTGAAGTGTGGACGTCCCTCACAGCCACAGGCAATGGCTTTTCCACCAGAGCTTGACGTGAGGAGAGCATTGGCTTAGAGCAGAATCGTATTTCAGCAGAGTCCAGGGAGCTGCTGACAGCAGCAGCCCTGTTATTGTCTGAAAATTCTGCCTTAAGCACCACTCTGATGTGCCACATTATGCTCCAGAGTGAAAAATGTCACCGTCCCCTCTCAAATAGGAGAGCTGATTGCACGTCTTGTATGGTTCCCCGTGGGGTTTGAGTGTGATTCTATAATCCCTGTTTTTTCTCTTTGGTGAGCTCTGTTTTGGTGTTGGAGAAGTGGTGCTAAAATCATTTTATATGCATTATTGTTGTCTGCTATGTGTCATGCTTCAGCTGCTGTTAATATGACTTTTAATCTGAAGTATAAGAAGTAATTTACTGATCTTTTTAAGTTTTAAGTCTTTTTAAGGGTTTAACAAATCCACCTCATGCTGAGTCTCTTGCTGAATTTATAGTAGTTGCAGTTTCCTACCATAAAAATATACAAAGAAGTAGCTCTCATTTACTGTAATGGAGCAAATATCTCAGACTGGACTAAACTCACCATTCAGTGCCAGAATAATTAACAAAGAAAACTGGCATTAGCATACAGCTGGAGTACAGCATAGGAGTACTTACTGCTTCCCTACATATGTCAAACAGCATCTTATATAACAGTTGGCACCACAATTTATCAAGTGATGGTGAAAAGAGTGGCCGAGTCTCTGAGAAAGGAAATCAGAACTAGCTTTCTGGGTTGTGACGCTGGTCACAAAGGTGTGGAGCTTTCATTAGAATGAATGTACTGTATGACTTTAATATGAATGCAGAAATAACAGATGTGTGATGTTCGAGAGCGGAGTATCAGGCGTCTTTTTGTGATGTTGAGTCGTTACGTGCTATGCATTTTTGTTTTCCTTAATTGTCTGTATCTGATCAATAATTCACAATAATTCTATGCTGTTATTTTCATTGCATTTGAAAAATCAACACATTTCAAACTGCATGTGTAGCCCCATACCAAGGGCTGGAAGTGGCAATGCATCTGGTTTTGATAGATGCTATAATTCCCCAATAAATGAAAAATGTTTGTTTTAACTTTCTTCATCTGCAGTTGTTTTTGTGCAGTTCTCAGAGCTTGGCGTCCTTTTTTGTAGTCCAGAACATTTTTAACACAGAATACATACTTCAGAAGGCTGGAACTGGTCGTACTCAACTCAGGTTCACATTCCCTATCCAGCTTTTCTCATCCTTTTTTCCCCTTGCACATGCCTTTGGCTACAGAGTTAGTGCAATCAAAAGCAGCCATCAGATTTTCCAGCCTCAGTAAGACCCTCCTAACAGCACACTTTTCTTTCTAAGCATGCACACGCCTCTCTCTCTCTCTTTCTCTGTGTACATGTCACACATCATTAAACACTTGCTGCCATTGTACTCTTAAGGGCTGCAAGGATGTTCTCATTAATGCTTAGGTGTATGATTAATTATCTCATCTTAGAGAAATTAGGTTTGCAGCACTTGTGGTCAGGATCTACCCGCACATTCCTACGGCTGCTCTGGGAGATGGAGAAAAAGAGTGTAGGGGAAAAGAAATAGAGAAGCAGAAGAATGGCATGTGAGTAGGAAAGCAGTTGCAATGTTCCAGACAGCAGGGCTGTTTTGTTGTACAGAGGACTTATTCCTTATTGAATGTGACCTCATTTCAAACACTGAATTCCCATCATCCCTTTTCAGTGCAGCTGTGACACATGGTCTGTCTCTGCCAGAATAAGAGAGACAGGCTGTCAAACTGATAGAAAGTCTGGTCTCCTCACAGATTGCGACCTTAGTCAAATGGCTGAGAGGTAGCCATTTGAAAGTTTCACGGGAAGTCTCGGTTCATCGCTGGGAGAGTTCTGTAATGGCTACTTCAGTCTGTCCTGGAGGAAGGTGCTGGGATTTGTTTTCCTGCATCCACCATAAACCTCATTGATACCATAACCCAAGGCTGGAACAGGAAACATCAACTTGTGAAGTGTTTTGCAAGAGTTACTAAAGGATCTGAGTTCTGTGTGGTATGTTAAAGTGTTGCAGTGGGATTGGTGGCCCTCCGTGAACTATCACTGGTTAGACCACAAATCTAATCCATTTCTGTTTGTCAAAAAAGCGAGGTATCCATAGAGATCCTCAGCTGGGAAAATGTTGAGGGATTTCAGACTTTTGGCAATTAGACATAATCAAAAACATTTGATGCTCTTTGGCGGTCTGTTCGCAGAGTTGCGTCACTTTGTAATTCTCATACCCCCCCCCCCCAAAATGTTTTGGTTTCAGCTTAGTTGACACTGTACTTGATTGATGTGGAATGACATCACTGGACGTGAAAGTGTGAGCAGAGCATGTTTGGATAGACACAATACAGCCTTTTGGTGCCATATGAAATGCATTCCTCTCAGAAACATGTGGCAAACACACACACCCAAATCTCCATGTAGCCTGGGGAACCTTCTGAGCCTTTTCTTTTTCTCTCTTGTTCTCTCTTGTACTTGTTCTATTAATCGCTTCTGTTCTGTTCTGTCTGTTTTGTGAGTTTTCCCCCTTCTTCAAATCACTCACTTCCACCTCTGTTCCCCGCCCCCTTCATGTTGCCTTAGGATATACACACACTCAAACGGTTCAGGTCAGTTATCTGTAACTGCAGGTCTGCTCATGTTCTCCATGTCTCAGGTTGATTCATTAGTCTTAAGCAGTCAGCTCAGAGACAAAATCACTCATAAGCCATTTAGATCTGGGGCTGTGCTTATATGTTCTGTTTGAAATCATTTGTCTTGTTAAAGATTCACTGTGTGTGTGTGTGTGTGTGGGTGTGAGTGAGAGAGTCTTTGGCTTTGTGTGTTTGTTTGTGTCATTGTCTGCAGCTACATGAAGTCAGTTGTTCCATGTTCTCTCCACACTGTTTGCTGTGAGATTTTTGTCTCACACTCTTGGACCCCTGACAAAGTTCTTCATCATTTAGTCACCGTTAAATCCCCCTGGCTTGACCTAGTTTCAGCACTGCCTTCTTTTCTTATGTGCTGCACACAGATGTTTGTTTATGTGCTTTAATTTTCCCCCATGAGCCTTGTGTGTGAGACCACCATCTCTGTCACTGTTGACTGTTTGCATGTTTATTTACATGCATGACATGAAGCTGTATCCCATGAGTCTCATGAATTCCTGTTTCTCGTGGTTTTCAGGGAGACATCCAGCAGCTAATGATTGTAGCAGACCATCGTGCTGCCTATGACTACTGTGAGCACTACAGCCCTGATTGTGAAGTGCCAGCGCCCGACCAGCCTCAGAACCAGGACCCTAAAACTGATGAATATGTGAGTAGCATGAACTTTCTTCTTTTCAGTGCTTAGTTTTATTATTTTAATATTTTATTGTAAATCTGAATTCTAGAGCTTTTTGAACAGCAGGCTGCCTGTTGTTAGATGTACAGGCAAACGCTGGGTTCTGTGGGTTTCTAAAAACTGTATAATGCTCAACACTGTCAGGTTGTGCAGTTAGTTAATAATATTAATTTTACTGTACCTGCTTTAGCCTGCATCCCTGCATCATATCATTCTCCATAGTGACTACCAATGCTGCACACACACAGGAAGCTCTTCCTTTAGATTTTTTATCTTTGCCAGAGGGCCTGTAACCTACCCAAAACATGACCTGTTTTTAAGATAGGTGCCAGATTCATTTAGAAAACTTCTGAAAATTAATTTGTCACTAAGTCATAACAAGTTGGGACAGGGAGCTACAGCATGAGGTTTCCACGAGTAGAGGGATTTCTTCTGTGCTTCTGATCAATGGCCAGCCTGCCACACATTCATCAGCCAGCCAACAGCAAGAGAGCCGTAGATCATACTTAAAAATCCTGTTTTTAATCATTGATAGTCA